>NC_059199.1:53627547-53917547 GCF_020615455.1 Coregonus clupeaformis | reverse complement strand
GAGTGACCATCGGGTTCTTGGTCAACTCCCTGACCAAGGCCCTTCTCCCCCGATTGCTCAGTTTGGCCGGGTGGCCAGCTTTAGGAAGAGTCTTGGTGGTTCCAAACTTCTTCAATTTAAGAATGATGGAGGCCACTGTGTTCTTGGGATCCTTCAATGCTGTAGAAATGTTGTAGAAACATCTAAAGGATGATCAATGGAAAGAGGATGCACCTGAGCTCAATTTCGAGTCTCATAGCAAAGGGTCTGAATACTTATGTAAATAAGGTAATTCTGTTTTACATTTTCTATACATTTGCCATCATTTCTAAAAACCTGTTTTTGCTTTGTCATTATGGGGTATTGTGTGTAGATTGATGAGGAACCTTTTTTATTTAATCAATTGTAGAATTAAGGCTGTAATGTGAATGTGTACTATGTGTTGTATTTGTGTACTTCTCTGTTGCGGGCTCTGCCTGGTTTATTATAAATGGCAATCGCCTTACTGTAGCCTCTGTCTGCATCCCAAATGAAACCCTATTCCCTTCACAGTGTCCTGTAAAGGGAATAGGGTGCCATTTGGGATGCACCCTCAGCCTCCAGACAAGACCAGATGGTCAGATTTGAAACCAAACAGAGAGAGAGAGAGAGAGAGAGAGAGAGAGAGAGAGAGAGAGAGAGAGAGAGAGAGAGAGAGAGAGAGAGAGAGAGAGAGAGAGAGAGAGAGAGAGAGAGAGAGAGAGAGAGAGAGAGAGAGAGAGAGAGAGAGAGAGAGAGAGAGACAGATAGGGGGAGAGAGAGAGAGAGAGAGAGAGAGAGAGAGAGAGAGAGAGAGAGAGAGAGAGAGAGAGAGAGAGAGAGAGAGAGAGAGAGAGAGAGAGAGAGAGAGGGCAGAAGGGGAGCGTACATTTGAGATTGAAAGAGAGAGGGAGGGATAGAATGATGGAGGGATGGGGTAAATAGGTTAGTGGAGGAGGGCCAAGGGGTGAACAGTTCACTCTGACAATACTGACACACAGAGTATCTTTGTGGACAAAGAGTGCACACTATATAGGGATTACAAACACACACACATTTTAAGGAAACGAATAGCCTACCCAGGTTTTCAGTAATTCTTTAATCCTGTAAATAATCCCGTGTTCGGAGGGCTAAACAACAACATACAGTAGTCTTCCGCACCTGGTAAACACTCACATTAGATGTCATTTACAGTAGCATTAGCGGCTAACATGAGCAGATTGCATCAGGAGGATCATGAATAGTTGCAGCAAAAAGTGCAGGTTAGCAGTAGCTAGCATCATAAATTGCATGAATTCCTAGCATTTAGACTCTGATTGAAGGCATAGCATATATACTGTATGGTGGAATTTGGTTGAATGATAGTGTTTTGTGTATTGCATTCACAATAGCCTCCTTCTAACAAAGAATCATGCTGACATTCAGCTGCATTGTGAGGGACTAGCATTGAGCTATAGCATCACTGCCAAATCAAAAGCACCAATTGACAAACTATCATCACCGTGCCCTAAAGGAAATCACAAATATTATGGATACATTAGAAATAGTGGATATTTGGAGACTAAAAAACCCTGACGTAGTGAGATATACATGGAGGAGACTTGATCAAGCTAGTCGTCTTGACTACTTTCTTGTCTCTTTCTCTCTTGCATCAAAGGTTTAAAAAGTATTGATAGGAGACAGAATGCGATCGGATCATCGTCTAATTGGCCTTCACATAACGCTTACAGAATTTCCATGTGGACGGGGATATTGGAAATTTAAACAAAGTTTACTGGAGGACAATTTATTTTGAACTAAGACAAAATAATTTATAACTGAATTTTTCCAGTACAATATAGATTCAGCAAATCCCCTTATTGTTTGGGATACCTTTAAATGTACCTTCAGAGGTTATTTAATTCAATATTCATAAAAAAAAAAAAAAAGCAGTTTCTATCTAAAGAGACAGGATTAACAAGTACAGGTAGATAGCAATAAAAATGATACTACAGAGATACAAAATAAGTTAGAGGAAAAACAAAAATAACTGGAGGAATGATCTAATGTAATCTATTACAAAAATAAAGCAAACTGGATGGAATATGGAGAAAAATGCACAAACTCCTTCCTTAATCTCCAACACAGGAACGCTACCAAAAATAATTTGCAGAAACTCGTTACTAAATACGGAGTGGTCTACGATTCTCCGAATGATATTTTAAAAGAGGAAGCTAAATATTTTAAGCAGATGTTCTCTTTTCCGTCTCATCCTCACCCTCTGAATGACAATTACTGTAAGGAATTCTTTCCAAATAATACAAAAAATGGAAAATTAACAAATGTACAAAAAGATCAGTGCAAAGGCCAAATTACAGAGGAATAACTTTTTGAGGCCATTAAAACCCCAGGGCTTGATGGCATACCAGTAGAGGTATATCAATACTTTTTTGATATACTCAAAGCTCCATTGTTAGCTTGTTTTAACTACTCCTATAGAAATGGTAGTCTGTCAGGTACTCAGCAGGAAATTATTTAACTATTATTAAAACAAGACCCAGATGGCAAATATAAAGATCCAGTCTATCTAAAAAAAACTGGAGGCCTCTTACACTTCAATGTTGTGATGCAAAAATAATAGCGAAATGCATAGCACTCAGAATTAAAAAGGTTTTTACCAGGTATTGTTCATCCTGATCAGACAGGTTTTTTACATGGACGATACATTGGAGATAATATATGACAACTACTAGAAATAATAGAACAACATGAAACATCTAAGAAGCCAGGCCTGGTATTTTTTTGTGGATTTTGAAAAGGCCTTTGATAAAGAAAGACTGGACTTTATGTAAAAATGCCTGGATTTTTTCAATTTCAGTGATTCTCTTATAAAATGGGTAAAAGTAATATATAGCAACCCCAGGTGTAAAATAGTAAATAGCGGCTACTTCTCAGAGAGTTTTGAATTGTCAAGAGGAGTTAAACAAGGGTGTCCGCTGTCACCATATCTATACGTTATGGCCATCGAAATGCTAGCTATTAAAATCAGATCAAATAACAACATTAGAGGATTAGAAATCCAAGGCTTAAAAACAAAGGTGTCCATGTATGCCGATGACTCAAGTTTTATATTAATTCCGTAAGCTAGATCCCTGCAATGTCTCACTGAAGATCTAGATCACTTTCCTGGACTAAAACCTAATTATGATAAGTGTACAATATTACGTATTGGATCTTTAAAAAAACGTTTACATTACCCTGCAGTTTACCTATAAAATGGGCTGATTGTGAAGTAGACATACTTGGTATTCATATCACAAAATATATAAATGAGCTCTCCACAATGAATTTCAATTGAAAACTGCAACCACGGAGAGGTAAATACCTGTCTATTTCTAGAGAAATTGCCCTGATTAACTCCTTAGTCATATCTCAGTTTACTCACTTAATTACGGCGCTGCCTACTCCTGATGATTTGTTTTTTAAATCATATGAGCAAAACATTTTTTTGCTTTATCTGGGCCACTAAACCAGACAAGATAAAGCGTGCCTATCTATATAATGAATATGAACTAGGTGGGTTGAGAATATTCAATATAAACCTCTCTCTAAAAGCTTCACTTATACAAAAGTTTTACTTGAACCCTAAATGGTTCTCAAGTAGATTACTAAAATAAGCTCATCCATTGTTAAAAAATGGCCTTTTTGCCGTTCTGCAGATGGCCATGTCCCATTTTCGATTAATTAAGTATCTCTCTTTTTCAAACAAGCATTGCAGAGCTGGCTACAATTTCAATTTCATTCCCCTGAAAAGATAGAACAAATATTACAACAAATATTATGGCTGAACTCAAAGTGCTCGTTGATAAAAGACCTGTATTTATGGAAAATATATTTGAAAAGGGTATTTTGTTTTTAAATGTAAATTGGAATGGTAGAGTTATGTCTTTCATGGGAAGGTCTGCTCAATCCAAGATTACAACCAATTGATTACAGCATTACCCCAAAAATGGAGGAGGCAGGTAGCAGCGTGAGGAGGTAGGGAACTGGTCTGTCTGCCCAATGTAAAAGGATCAAAACTGGCGGAGGAATAAAAAATAGCATAAATAAGAAAGTATACCAGTTTCATTTGAGGACCAGGATGTTGACAGCTGTGCCATACAGATTGCAAAATAGTTGGGAAGAGATTTTTGATGTACCGATTCCATGGTACAGGGTGTATGAATTCATATATAAAACAATGCAAGATTCAAGACTTCGTGCTTTTCAGCTAAAATTATTGAACAGAATTCTTGCCATCAACAAAATGTGGAATATTTGCGGCATTCAATCATCGCAGCTCTGCAGATTTTGTTGTGAGGATACAGAATCAATAGACCATTTGTTTTGGTATTGCCCTCAGGTAGCCTGTTTCTGGTCTCAGGTTCAGGAATGGCTAAAAATGCATAACATTGATCTAAAATTGACCCTATAAATAGTATTGTTGGGAGATCTGGAGAGACCTGGTCAGTCAATTACTCTTAGTAAAACTATTTATCTTCATCTCGCAATGTGGATTCTATTCGATTAGATAGATTCAAATTGTATGTTAAACATCACAGCATAGTTGAAAGATGGTGCGTAGAAATCCGAAGAGGGTGGCCAGCAGAGATAGGTGGGATGGGCTGAGGGAAGCTGAGGGTTGGGATGTGGAATTGGAGACAAGTGGAAGTGGAGTTGCTGGGCGGGGGATAGAAAGAACCAATAAAAGTCAAAAAATAAAGTCAAAATAAAATAAAACAAAACAAAAACTATGTTTGAATGACACTGAGGGGCAGTGTTGCTACAGCTAATGCCTGTGTTTGTACACATGCATATACACACACTCTCAATCAAATGCACACACGTGCACATACACGGACACACACACATACACACATGTAAATAGTCACTGGTTCGGGTCCCCGTTTTTGACCTTGTGGGAGATCTGTCGACGTGCCCTTGAGCAGGGCGTTGACCCTGTTTGCTTCTGTGGTCGCTCTGGATGGGAGTCTGTTAGATGACAGTATGTAATGTAGATGTTGGGCAGCTTCACTGCAAGTAGATTGTATGTTTTAATATTCAATAAAAAAAGGTTTAAAAAATTAAAATGTAAAGGACCAATTGAATGCACATAGACTACTGTTGGTAGCTTTATCAAATATAATTTAAATAAGGAGGCCTAGAAACTGTTTCTCCAATAGAAATCCCTGATCATGCTTGTAGACGTTGTCATAGCAACGTTAGCTAGCATACTGTAGCTCATGCGCAGAAACACGTCATCGGGTCGTGTCATTTACATTTTAGTCATTTAGCAGACGCTCTTATCCAGAGCGACTTACATGAGCAATTAGGGTTAATTGCCTTGCTCAAGGGCACATCGACAGATTTTTCACCTAGTCGGCTCAGGGATTAGAACCAGCGACCTTTCGGTTACTGGCACAACGCTCTTAACCACTAAGCTACCTGCCGCCCCGCTGAACTGCGCATGTGTAAGCAGTCAAATCAAAGGCACTCCTTAGATATAAATTTGTTTTTGACGAAAATGAAAACATGTCAGTTTGTCACTTTTACAGGGTTGTAGTGATGACAGTTTCAGCTACTTAAGACAGTGGCACGAATCTAGGTTTTGCATTAAGATTTTGAGAAAATGAACAACTAAGGACACATTTTTTACTTTATCCATTGTTTTGCCAAACCCTGTTCTGGTCTGTCGTGACACGTTCCTGGAAGTATTGCGATGTTGGGCCTCTGTGTTTGAAAACTGTGTGGCTTTATCATGAAGCTACAGCTTTTAGCATCCTCATACTGATAGAATGTGGTTACTGTATAGCGTGCTGCTCTGGTTTGGTGATGCCCCTGCTGAAAAACCAAGCATATGATGGTCATGCTTATGACTAGTGCTGGTTTTGCTGGTGACCAGCCTTTGTTGTGTTTTGCACACTTTAATGCTGGTATGCATATGCTGGTATGCTGGTGATGCTGGTATTCCGCTGACCAGCATACCAGCATAAATTGGTCACCAGCGTACCAGCATATGCTGGTCACCAGCAAAACCAGCATCAAGGTACTTAATTATTTAAGACATTACATATATCATAAGGCCTTACTTTGAGGGCCTAGTTTTTCCGTAATACAGTGGTCACATCAGGCCTGCAAGACACATTACCCTGCAAAGCTTTGTTTAATTCCTATTGGAATCCAGCCAGAGTGAGGATATCCAACAATTGGAACTTATGCTGGTCAGACCAGCTTGACGAGCTAGACCATGGTAGTAAACCAGCATAATGAGCTAGACCATGCTGGTCAGGCCAGCTTGACCGTATCAAATAAGCCTGACCAGCATAGACCAGCATGGACCAGTTAGAAATGTATGCTGGTCTATCCTGTTTTTTAAAGCAGGAGCGTGACTGTAGTGTTACTGTCTGTCTGTCTCCCCCCCTCTCCCTTTCTCTGTCCTAGATGACAATGTATTGCATCATGCAGAGACTGTCTGGAGGTTTAAAAAAAACACCATACACATCACTTCTATCCCAAAATTTACTTTTTATTTATATTGAACAGAAATATAAATGCAACATGCAACAATTTCATTGCTTTTACTGAGTTACAGTTCATATGAGGAAATCAGTCAATTGAAATAAATTAATTAAGCCCTAATCTATGGATTTCCATGACTGGGAATACAGATATGCATCTGTTGGTCACAGATACCTTAAAACAATGGGCCTCACAATGGGCCTCAGGATCTTGTCACTGTATTTTTGTGCATTCAAATTGCCATCGATAAAATGCAATAGTGTTTGTTGTCCGTAGCTAATGCCTGCCCATACCATAACCCCACTGCCACCATGGGGCACTCTGTTCACAACGTTGACATCAGCAAACCACTCGCCCACATGACGACATACACGTACGTGGTCTGCGGTTTGTCAGGCCAGTTGGACGTACTGCCAAATTCTCTAAAACGACATTGGAGGCAGCTTATGGTAGAGAAATGAACATTAAATTCTCTGGCAACAGCTTTGGTGACATTCCTGCAGTCAGCATGCAAATTGCAAACTTCCTCAAAACTTGAGACATCTGTGGCATTGTGTTGTGTGACAAAACTGCATATTTTAGAGTGGCCTTTTATTGTCCCCAGCACAAGGTACACCTGTGTATTGATCATGCTGTTTGATCAGCTTCTTGATATGCCACACCTGTCAGGTGGATGGGTTATCTTGGCAAAGGAGAAATGCTCACTAACAGGGATGTAAACAAATTTGTGCACAAAATTGAGAGAAATAAGCTTTTTGTGCGTATGGAACATTTCTGGGATCTTTTATTTCAGCTCATGAAACATGGGACCAACACCTTACATGTTAGTTTATATTTTTGTTCAGTGTAGTTTTGTCATTTTTTTTCAGAGGGGGTACAAAAACAATTAAAGAAATGCATACAAACATAACCCCAACCCATTCCCCCCTCAACACATTTCAGATAATATTACAGTAATAATGTGGCAGAATATGTGTGATGGAAGATCAGTATTTTTATCATTATAATCTTTATGTGAGGTGTGTGTGTGTGTATGTGTGTTTGTGACTGTAAATGTTGGTTGACATACATGGAATGGAGTACTATAGTGCTGTAGTTTGAAATCTAATCTAAATGTATTTCAGTATTATAATGCCTTATTAATGCTCTGCGTTACGCTAGATAAAAATATCCTTCTGCCTCTGGGTGCAAAGAAAGGGAGAGAGACAAACAGAGAGACAGGGAGGGGAAAGAGAAAGAGAGAGAGCAAAAGAGAGAGGGAGAAATGGAGAGAGAGAAACGGAGGAGAAATGCGTTGGTAAAAGGAAGGGTGTGTGTCTCTCTCTCTCTCTCTCGCTCTGTGTGTGTGTGTGTTTGTGAGTGGGAGAGAGAGAAGTGGGAGCGTATGCCCCACTTAATAATTTGTGAGTTTTCACTGCCGTGTGAGTGTGTGTGCATCATGTGTTAATGACGTCATTCTCAAGACCTCCTGTTGTGAACCAAATGTCGCTTCCTTTCCTCCTTTATTTTCTTCTCTCACCCTCTGTCTCCTCTATGAGTCAACACATAGCAGAAAAGTTTCTTCTATCAACAGAGAATGAAATAACTGACAACTACTGCACTAATTAGGGATAGACAGAGCCAGAGCCACCCAAGTGACAATGTGACACCTTTGACTACTACTGCTAATGAGAGCTAAAACTGCATCATAGATGGAGAGAGAGATGTAGCTGGAAAGAGAGAGAGAAAAGACAGACACACACACACACGGACAGACACACCGACACAGACATTTTGACCAGAGTCAAAAGTAGTGCAATATGTAGGGAATATGGTGCTATTTGGGATACACCATAATGGGGTGTGGGAGTGGGAGATGAACACACAGGAATCAAGGAGACAAGAGGAGAGATGCCAGAGAGAGAGAGAGAGAGAGAGAGAGAGAGAGAGAGAGAGAGAGAGAGAGAATGGAAGAGTAAGATACAATGGAGAGCAGAGAAGCAGAGAATATTGGGTATTTAGTGTGTGGCCTAATGAAAGAGAGTAGTGAGCACTTGTCACATGCTATACATGTTTTTAATCAGCTCTCAAATGAAGAGAGCCATTAATTTCCTGGAGCCACATTGAGTTAAAGTTAAAAGGTCATCAAGTCAACAGAGTGGAGGTCAATGATCATCCAGCATCAACATGAGTATTCTTTAGTATTCATCAGCATGTGTGTGTCGGTTTGTGTAATGATTCAGCTTTGTCTGAAGTTATAGCAGACTTAAATCCTATTCTTCCTCGCTTTACTGAGGGCCTAGTCTTAGATAGGACACACACACACACTAGTCTTAGGTAAGACCCGCCGCTTGCATGACGTCAAACCTCCGAAAAGTGTTAAAGGGGAAATAGCTTGTTCTTTCATTCCTTTCATCACCTACCCCCTCTTCCAACACCTATTATGTTTCCCTCCCCCTCTCCTCCCTCTCTTTCTCCCTCCACACCCTCTCAATTCAATTCAAAGGGGCTTTATTGGCATTGGAAACATACAGTGCATTCGGAAAGTATTCAGACCCCTTCAGTTTTTCCACATTTTGTTACGTTACAGCCTTATTCTAAAATTGATTAAATTGTTATTTTTTCTCATCAATCTAAACACAATACCCCATAATGACAAAGCAAAAACAGGTATTTAGAAAATGTTGCACATAAATATTTTTTAATGAAATATCACATGTACATAGGTATTCAAACCCAGTACTTTGTTGAATCACATTTGGCAGCGATTACAGCCACGAGTCTTCTTGGGTATGATGCTACAAGCTTGGCATACAGTGGGGAAAAAAAGTATTTAGTCAGCCACCAATTGTGCAAGTTCTCCCACTTAAAAAGATGAAAGAGGCCTGTAATTTTCATCATAGGTACACGTCAACTATGACAGACAAAATGAGAAAATAAATTCCAGAAAATCACATTGTAGGATTTGTAATGAATTTATTTGCAAATTATGGTGGAAAATAAGTATTTGCTCAATAACAAAAGTTTCTCAATACTTAGTTATATACCCTTTGTTGGCAATGACACAGGTCAAACGTTTTCTGTAAGTCTTCACAAGGTTTTCACACACTGTTGCTGGTATTTCGGCCCATTCCTCCATGCAGATCTCCTCTAGAGCAGTGATGTTTTGGGGCTGTCTCTGGGCAACACAGACTTTCAACTCCCTCCAAAGATTTTCTATGGGGTTGAGATCTGGAGACTGGCTAGGCCACTCCAGGACCTTGAAATGCTTCTTACGAAGCCACTCCTTCGTTGCCCGGGCGGTGTGTTTGGGATCATTGTCATGCTGAAAGACCCAGCCACGTTTTTCACTCAAAATCTCACGATACATGGCCCCATTCATTCTTTCCTTTACACGGATCAGTCGTCCTGGTCCCTTTGCAGAAAAACAGCCCCAAAGCATGACGTTTCCACCCCCATGCTTCACAGTAGGTATGGTGTTCTTTGGATGCAACTCAGCATTCTTTGTCCTCCAAACACGAGTTGAGTTTTTACCAAAAAGTTCTATTTTGGTTTCATCTGACCATGACATTCTCCCAATCCTCTTCTGGATCATCCAAATGCACTCTAGCTAACTTCAGACGGGCCTGGACATGTACTGGCTTAAGCAGGGAGGCACGTCTGGCACTGCAGGATTTGAGGCCATTGGCGGCGTAGTGTGTTACTGATGGTAGGCTTTGTTACTTTGGTCCCAGCTCTCTGCAGGTCATTCACTAGGTCCCCCCGTGTGGTTCTGGGATTTTTGCTCACCGTTCTTGTGATCATTTTGACCCCACGGGGTGAGATCTTGCGTGGAGCCCCAGATCGAGGGAGATTATCAGTGGTCTTGTATGTCTTCCATTTCCTAATAATTGCTCCCACAGTTGATTTCTTCAAACCAAGCTGCTTACCTATTGCAGATTCAGTCTTCCCAGCCTGGTGCAGGTCTACAATTTTGTTTCTGGTGTCCTTTGACAGCTCTTTGGTCTTGGCCATAGTGGAGTTTGGAGTGTGAGGTTGTGGACAGATGTCTTTTATACTGATAACAAGTTCAAACAGGTGCCATTAATACAGGTAATGAGTGGAGGACAGAGGAGCCTCTTAAAGAAGAAGTTACAGGTCTGTGAGAGCCAGAAATCTTGCTTGTTTGTCGGTGACCAAATACTTATTTTCCACCATAATTTACAAATAAGTTCATTAAAAATCCTACAATGTGATTTTCTGGAGAAAAAAAATCTCAATTTGTCTGTCATAGTTGACGTGTACCTATGATGAAAATTACAGGCCTCTCTCATCTTTTTAAGTGGGAGAACTTGCACAATTGGTGGCTGACTAAATACTTTTTTCCCCCACTGTACCTGTATTTGGGGAGTTTCTCCCATTCTTCTCTGCAGATCCTCTCAATCTCTGTTAGGTTGGATTGGTAGCGTCACTGCACAGCTATTTTCAGGTCTCTCCAGATATGTTTGATCGGGTTCAAGTCCGGGCTCTGGCTGGGCCACTCAAGGACATTCAGAGACTTGTCCCGAAGCCACTCCTGCATTGTCTTCGCTGTGTGCTTAGGGTCGTTGTCCTGTTGGAAGGTGAACCTTCGCCATTAGGGTGCCATTTTAGAATAAGGCTGTAACGTAACAAAATGTCAAGGGGTCTGTATACTTTCGAACTTTTTCGTTTGGGAAGCATGCGGATGCCTTAATCCTGTTTATCCTGTCTCTCTACTAAGACTGTATCTCTCTCAGATCCCCCCCCCCTCTTTTATTGCCCTCCTCCAGCTAACAATGTGGAGGAGGGAGAGAGAGAGAGCGAGAGAGAGCGAGAGAGACAAACCCAATTTTGATAAACTCCCTTATCTACTGGGTGAAATACCACAGTGTGCCATCACAGCAGCAAGATTTGTGACCTGTTGCCACAAGAAAAGGGCAACCAGTGAAGAACAAACATTGTAAATACAACCCATATTTATGTTTATTTATTTTCCCATTTGTACTTTAACTATTTGCACATTGTTACAACACTGTATATATACATAATATGACATTTGAAATGTCTTTATTCTTTTGGAACTTCTGAGTGTAATGTTTACTGTTAATATTTATTGTTTATTTAACATACGTTTCCCATGCCAATAAAGCCCTTAAATTGAATTGAAATTGAGAGAGAGAGAGAGAGAGAGAGAGAGAGAGAGAGAGCGAGAGAGTGCTATAGCTTGCTGACATCAACCTCTCAACATTCACACTGCTGTCAACAGCTTAACACACAACCAATATTGCAGCCTCCTACACATTCAAATAAACACTGCATTATGCAAACAGGTGCACAAATGCACTCACACAGACAAGCACGAATACATACACACGCACGCACACACACACAATTAAACACAAATGCACGTACACAAAACCCACTCAGATACAGTACTTTACACTGTATGGCCTATAGGCCTACATTAAGGATGCACGCTGCACACACACAGTGCTGTACCTTTGCATAAATAACTAGTATAAACAAATGTCTGAGTGAATAACTATTCCAGTCGGCTTCAGACTAATCCTAAATGGACTGATAACATGAAAAAAATGCTGAACACGCCACTTAGGCTACAAAAAGGCTGTGTGTGTGTGTTGACCTGTCCAGGCCGAATGATTGTGCACGATAACAGTCCCTAAAACACTGTCTAGCTCTTGCATCATATGAGGTACCGTTTGTAACATGCTACAATTTTGTCCAAAAGATGAATTCCATACCAAAACATATTAAAGGGATACTTCAGGAATTTGGCATTGAACTCGTCGATAAAATGTTTATGTCTCTGCGTGCAGTTTGAAGGAAGTTGCTAACTAGCGTTAGCGCAATTGCTAATTTGCGTTAGCGCAGTGACTCAAAGTCTATGGTAACTGCTAGCATTGGCTCGCGTAACTACCTCTAACTTCCTTCATACTGGATGCAGAGACATAGAAATGGCATCCATGAGCTCATCTGACTCGGGGGAAGTAGATAAAGGGCTTCATTGCCAAAATCCTGAAGTATCCCTTTAATTCTCTCCATTGGTTGGTTTAGTATGAGAGTGTACAACATGGCTATTACTGTTACATTCACACCCCATAGGCCGCTGTATCTTTGCTAGACCATGACCCCCTAATAGGCAAAATTGCCACTGGTAATGTCCTTCAATCTTGTTCCAGGAAGCCAGGAAGATGAGGATTTGATGATTGACTGAGTTTAATTTTCTCTGAATCATATTGCTTCCTCCTCCTCCTCCTCCTCCTCCTCACTGCTGCTGATTCCACTAATGGAAAATAACAAAGTGTACACACACACGCACACGCACGCACACACATGCACTCCTATGAATCATGCTGTAAAGTGTAGAATCACACAGCGATGCTTCTGCTTGGGAGTGAAGTAATTCTCTAATTACATTTACATTTTAGTCATTTAGCAGACGCTCTTATCCAGAGCGACTTACAGTTAGTGAGTGCATACATTTTCATACTTTTTTCATACTGGCCCCCCGTGGGAAACGAACCCACAACCCTGGCGTTGCAAGCGCCATGCTCTACCAACTGAGCTACACATTGTTTATCTCTGCAACACACTGCTTATTTACACACAGACCGTAACGCTAATTGTGGGTTTGAGCTATTATAATATAGATGTAGATTAACTAGAAGGGCACGGGAGCGTGGTCAGTGGCTCAAATACAGCTATTATAGTATAGATATATATCACAAAGAAGGGAAGATGAGGTGAGGTCACCTAGCTTTCCCCACATTGACATCATCAGATCTGAGTGACACTATACCCTCTAAGCCAATGGATAAGAGTGACTGCCATGATAACTTTCTCCTCTCTAGGCTTGGGCAGTGTCCAGATTGTCATATCGTCATACCGTCCTTCTCCTCATCCCGGGATTTACAGTATTCCCGCCATAGCACACAAGGGGGTGCTAGAAACGTATTACCTGAATGCAAACAAACTTAGCAAAATCACATAGACACTGTTACCTAAATTCTAACCAGCGAAAATAAACATAAACTAATTGCAAAGACAGGCAAATCCAGCTCATAAAGTTATACAAGCATAGCTAGTAGAACGAGAGAAATTGTGCAAAGGAACAAAGTTGTGACGCATGCTTTTCTGAAGGAAGAGCAGGATGTGTACACGGAGCAGATGGGAGAAGAAGGGAAGAGAAAAAAAACGCTAGTAGGAAGCACAGGGAAAAAATGGCAGCTGTACAGATAACTCATCTAGAGCTCTTTGACTTCTGGCAGAAAGCTATTATAAGATATCTAATGGCAAGTAGTGAATTGCACACAAGTGTAACTTCATCACCTCATATGCACTGCACAACAGAGACTCGCCGATAGATATAGAATGCTATGGACTCACCAGCTCGCTTTCTCCCTTTGTGCTATTTACAAACAAACACGTGACTGGCTCAACTGTTCTGGGGAACTACGGTAAGCTTCATAATGTAAAATAATGTGACAGATGAAATAAAGAACACAATCTGCTTTATATCCTAAGGTATTGCACAAGTTGACTGCAGGTAATAACTTAAAAGATAACTACAAATATTTGAATTTATTGAAAAACTTCAAAGAAATAGTTTCAACAGTATTGACGGTATTGAAAAACCATCCTGTGGCTTTTTCCAAATACCCCGCTATATGGTATATACGGAATACCTCCCAAGCCTACTACTCTCCTTTCTCCTATCCTCTCTTTTGGTCTCTCCCTCTCTTTTCCGATGATGTCTGTAACTGTAGATGACTCAGACACACTCCTCCTTCCCCTTCTTCCCTCTTCTGAAAAGATGCACTCCTTCCCCTCTCCCTCCCTCCTTCCTTCCCCTCTCCCTCCCTCCCTCCTTCCCCTCTCCCTCCCTCCCTCCTTCCCCTCTCCCTCTCTCCCTCCTTCCCCTCTCCCTCCTTCCTCTCTGAAAGAAAAGTAAAGCAATGTAACACTCCAGGCTGTCTTTGCCCACTTGCCCCATGAAAAGAAAAGGAGAGCAGTACACTCTAGCTCAGATGCAATAATTTTATAACCAACGTTTCAACAGCCAAGCTGTCTTCATTAGGGTATAATGACAAACACTAGTCACTAGTTTATATAGTTTGAAAGGACACACACAGGTGTCTGTAATCCTGGCTTGATTTCATTGGTTGATTTACAGATATAAATAGAACATATAAAAAAGCATGAATGGATTACATAGGATCATAGATACAATTTGGCTACATAGGCCTACAAACATTATTTACAATGGATAGCAAAAACACAACAATCACAAGAATTGCTTCAGATCAAACTCTATGTTGAGACCGAAGGGAGCAAGAGTCTTTCAATTAAAGATCCAGGTGGCCTCTCGTTTTAAGAATAAATTGTCAAGGAACCATACCCACTTGCCTCTAACCATACAGATGTCCTGTAGGATCAGGTTACCCATTAGGAGCTGAGAATCAAAAGCGACCCTGAATCTGTTGGGTATAGAACATACAGGATGTCATTACATAACCACCAGCTGAAACCTGAAACCTTGACGTCTGCTGAACTGGGATCAGGTCTTGCAGTAAATAGCCCGCTATCACTTGTTTTGCAACACGTTACGGCTGACTCAGAATCAATGGAAAACAGCCTGAAAGAAAGCCAAAAGCTTCACAAACATGTCCCCAATACAAAACGTCGGCCATTTTCCTCCCATCCTGCCGCTGGGCTATTTTCAGACAGCAGAGCTGAGCCGGGTGACTATAATCAGGAGTTTGGCCCACATTCAATGGGAAGTAGACTGTGTGTGTGTGTGTGTGTGTGTGTACATGTACCTTCTGCAGATTTCATAGTAGTTTTGTATTTCCAGGGTAACAGACAAATGGCAGCTGTTGATAAGCTGACAGGGACTGAGCTCGTAGTATATACACTAATCCTTCTGTGTTTTACTAACCAATAGTATTAACTGACTTTACAGAATAAAAACACTTGTCCAAACAATGACATAACACACAGTCAACACAATGTAACATGTCTGAGAAAGTGCTACAGATGTCGGATCTTAATTTGATCACACTTTTGTTGCTGCACGTGTAGTGTATTTGAGTTTTAAAAAGGTTTCTAAAGTTTGTAATTTCCACGCCAATACCTTGACTTTGTTGTCCTTAAGCCATTTTGCCACAACTTTGGAAGTATGCTTGGGGTCATTGTCCATTTGGAAGACCCATTTGCGACCAAGCTTTAACTTCCTGACTGATGTCTTGAGATGTGGCTTCAATATATCCACATAATTTTCCTTCCTCATGATGCCATCTATTTTGTGAAGTGCACCAGTCCCTCCTGCAGCAAAGCACCCCAACATCATGATGCTGCCACCCCCGTGCTTCACGGTTGGGATGGTGTTCTTCGGCTTGCAAGCACCCCCTTTTTCCTCCAAACATAACGATGGTCATTATGGGCAAACAGTTCTATTTTTGTTTCATCAGACCAGAGGACATTTCTCCAAAAAGTAAGATCTTTGTCGCCATGTGCAGTTGCAAACCGTAGTCTGGCTTTTTTATGGCGGTTTTGAAGCAGTGGCTTCTTCCTTGCTGAGCGGCCTTTCAGGTTATGTCGATATAGGACGGGTTTTACTGTGGATATAGATACTTTTGTACTTGTTTCCTCCAGCATCTTTACAAGGTCCTTTGCTGTTGTTCTGGGATTTATTTGTACTTTTCGCACCAAAGTACGTTAATCTCTAGGAGATAGAACGCGTCTCCTTCCTGAGCGGGATGACGGCTGCGTGGTCCCATGGTGTTTATACTTGCGTACTATTGTTTGTACAGATGAACGTGGTACCTTCAGGCGTTTGGAAATTGCTCCCAAGGATGAACCAGACTTGTGGAGGTCTATAATTTTTTTTCTGAGGTCTTGGCTAATTTCTTTTGATTTTCTCATGATGTCAAGCAAAGAGGCACTGAGTTTGAAGGTAGGCCTTGAAATACATCCACAGGTACACCTCCAATTAACTCAAATGATGTCAATTAGCCTATCAGAAGCTTCTAAAGCCATGACATCATTTTCTGGAATTTTCCAAGCTGTTTAAAGGCACAGTCAACTTAGTGTATGTAAACTTCTGACCCACTGGAATTGTGATACAGTGAATTATAAGTGAAATAATCTGTCTGTAAACAATTGTTGGAAAAATTACTTGTGTCATGTACAAAGTAGATGTCCTCACCGACTTGCCAAAACTATAGTTTGTTAAAAAGAAATTTGTGGAGTGGTTGAAAAACGAGTTTTAATGACTCCAACCTAAGTGTATGTAAACTTCCGACTTCAACGGTATATATATATATATATTTCTTAATTCCATTCTATTACTTTTTAGATTTGTGTGTATTGTTGTGTACAGGGCTGTTGCGGTGTCCATATTACCGTCACACCGGCGGTCACGAGTCATGAAGGCAGTCAAATTCCACGTGGCCGTTTAGTCACAGTAATTACAGAGCTGCTGATTGTCATTAGTAGCCTACCAAACTTGCTAACTGCCTGGTACTCAGCACTCTATTGTCCCTCTAATCACTCAGACATCAATGCAAATGTATTCAAAAATCTAATCAAACACTTCATGAGAGCCCATGAGCTCATGCAACATTTCAATAGGCTATGGAATTGTGCGAGAAAACAGAGTAATGGCCTCTACTAAAAAGAGGAGAATAAGCTTTCCATAGGCTAGGCCTACTATAATTATTTCTCAACTTTACTAATATTAAGCACATTGCTTATATTTACAACAGGAGTATAGTCTACCTGGCTGGCATGAAAATAAACCACGGGGAGAAGCGTCCTCCATTCGCTATTTAAGTGCATAGATGACATGTATTTTTTCCCGGTGCCCCTGTTTCGATACAGGTGCAGGATAATGGCCCATTCTAAATCAAAACAAATTTCACACATATATTATTTAGTATATGTAAAGAGAAGATTAAATCAAGAATAGTCTGATAGATGACAATATTAGCCTATCACTTGTGAATTATATATTATCACAACAATGCCTTTTTTTTTGCGACTTTTTCGAATCATAGTTGCACACCTCATGTAGCCTAGCCCATAGGCCTATATGTTTTAATAAGGTTTGTATCACAACTAAAGTGGCCAAATAACTTCTTAAAATTAAGTACATTAATCCGCTTTACAAGGGGTGTAGAGCCTAACTGGCATACATAAGCAGCGAGTGAGTTTCAAGTTTGGGGAAGATAATTTTCACCAGAAAAATGCACCTTTGTAATAAAAACATTACATGCATAATTGCATTTGCGGTCACTTTTGATAACGGTGTCTTCCTCTAATGGAACATTCGCGCATATAGCCTACTACCATATGCGCATTGCTGCGCTTATAATGTAAAGAAATAGCCTAATAGTTTATCAACATGTTAAGCTAAATGTTCTGATCTGTTGCGTCAGCCACATTGCGTAAAACAGGTTTTTTGATGCTAGTGGTTGTATTAATGGGATCTATCGCATCCCACAACTGTCCCAGACTATGTTTGGAATATTTATTTCTCGCACAGAATAGAATAGGTCGACTTCTGTTCTATGGGGGATAGTAGATTGACATAGGCTAGTGCTTTGCTGTTTGTTAGGCCTACTCATCTTGTTGGCTGACAAAAAGTAAATGTTGACAGCTCTTCCAATATCTTCAATATGCACCTCGAAATTGGATAAGGACGCGCGCAGTTGGGTCCCCGATGTGTCTGTCTTCACTTGTAGCTTGTGAGAAAGACCCGTGATGGAGCGCGCAGCACTCAGGGAGAAGGGCACAATGGCCACTGGCCGCAAAAGGCATGGATTTATTTAGGGTGCATTACGGCCACACAAAGGGGATGCCGCCGTGAAATTCTAGGCATTATCAAGTGCTTGTCAAATTGTGAATGAGTGACTGATGTAGTGTGTACAGCCTGCGCAAAAAACAAAGCAGAGCTCATGCCTTTCAAGCGACTTTTTTCAAATCATCATTAGAGTCGCATCATGCAGCCTTACAATGTAAAAAAATCTAAACAGATAGCCCAATGTTTGTAGAACAACTAAAGTTACATTAATATCTCTAAATTAAGCATATAGGAATACCTATTTCTTTGTTAACCACTCAACACAGAATAGCCGCATGTGCGCACTGCCTCAAATTGTTTGGAGAAAATATCCTATTTTATTCAGCTTTGTTCAATTTTATTCTTCATACTATAAAATAATGCCACGGAATTCTAAGCAAATCTTGTCTGCTAAATGAACTAGTGTAGCCCAAAGCCATATGACATAGCCAGATCAGGATCTAACATAAGGACAACACAGAGTATGCTATTCTGTTCTTCTGAAATAGACAACATTTTCTTCATACCATGCTTCTTTAGACCTGTCTAAAATAAATAATGGATTTATTGTGAAGGTGGAGGCTATATTACATGGATTTATTATACTTGTAAAATGTAGATGTTCCAAAGGTCAGCATCAGTGGCTTGTAGGCTATGTGTGGAAGCCAGGAGATGCTAAATATGTTGATGTTAATTAACGGTTAATTACTGTGAGACCGACAGTTATTTGCTTGACAATCACCGGCTGACGAAATTTCGTGACCGCCACAGCCCTAGTTGTGTATTGTTAGATATTACTGCACTGTTGGCGCTAGGAACACAAGCATTTCGCTACACCCGCAATAACATCTGCTAAATATGTGTATGCGACCAATAACATTTGATTTGATAAGGTATCCTCATGTGGATTACATAAGCAACAGCACACCACAAGGTCAAACCCGCACGCATGCACACACTCACACGCATGCACGCACGGACGCGCCTACGGACACACATGCATGCACGAACGCATGCAAGCACACACACACCTCCCTAGCGAGTCTCTGCCTGTCTTTTTATTGTGTTATAGTGTATGTCAATGCCAGGGGAATCAAGTTAACATCGTCAGCTGGCACAGAGCAGCACAAAAACTCACTAAGTAATGGAAGTCATTCACCTTAGCTTTATAGAAGAGAAACTGATCAAATGTGAAGCTTGTGTGTGTGTGCAACCCTTAACTGATGGAGGGAGTCTGCTTGGCCAAGACCCAGATGGATGGATCGATGGATAGATTCATGTCTTACTGAGCAAAATGAACAGCGAGAAAGACCCAGGCCAGAAAGGTTTGAAAACGAAAGACTTTGGGATTTTGTTTGTGTGTGTTTGTGTTTGTGTGTGTGTGCTCTTTTGGGGAATACAAATCTCTTAACAGCACCCAGGTTTGGAGATATCCACAGTGCCATGGTAACATACACCCACGTCCATCCATCCATCCATCCATCCATCCATCCACCTCTCTCTCTCTCTCCATCTTTTTACACTGATGCTAGCTGACAGCACACACACTGGCTCATTGGTTACACAGGGGTTGGCATGGGCAAACTCACGCTCTCTCTCGCTCACACTCGCTCTCTCTATTGCTCTTTCTATCTCTTCCTCTCTCTCTCTCTGTCTCTCTGTCTCTCTGTCTCACTCCCTCTCTCTACCCTCTCTATCCCACTTGATCATCTCAACAGCAGATGAAGAGGCAGAGCAACAGGCACAGACCAGCCTCCCTGCCTAGAGATGCAGACTCTCACTCTCCCTTTCAATTCAATTCAATGATATTATATTTGCTTTATTGGCATGACGTAACAATGTACATATTGCCAAAGCTTAATTTGGAGATTTACAATATGAACATAATAAAAATAATAATAATCAATATTGTCAATGGGACAACAGTAACAACAATATTCAAGGGTCAAAATAACCATACATTGAACAATAACAATGGCATAGAGGACATGTGCATGTTGGTTGGTCTGTCAGACACTCCCTCATTTTATGGCAGGCAGCAATGTCGTGCGCTGCCAACCCACAGCTCTCTGCGTCCTCCTCCAAAAGGACGGGTAGCCTATTCTCATCAGAGAGGTCTTTGAAACCTTGAATAAGGGTTTTTGACATTTTGTCAAGAAATGCAGCTCTGTCTTGGGTTCTGCTGTGGTGCAGTGGTTGCACAGCCTTTCCTCTACAGGGAGCCAGGTTTTCCTGTATCTACCCTTCTCAATGGCAAGGCTGTGCTCACTGAGCCTGTACTTTGTCAAGGTTTTTCTAAGGTTTTGATTAGTAACCATGGTCAAATAGTTTGCCACGGTGTAGTGTCGATTTAGGGCCAGATAGCACTGCTTTATGCTTGTGCTTGAGTTTCACAATAAGTAATGTAGTTTTGTTTTGACTGTCTTGTAATTTGGTTTATTCTGATTGATTGGATGTTCTGGTCCTGAGGCTTCAGTGTGTTAGTAGAACAGGTTTGTGAACTCAGCCCCAGGACCAGCTGGATGAGGGGACTCTTTTCTTTGCTCAGCTCTTGGCATTGCAGGGCTTGGTAATGTATTGTTTCCAAAACTTAATTGCTATTTTTTGAGTTTTTATTATTAGTGGATATTGGCCTAATTCTGCCCTGCATGCATTGTTTGTAGTTTTCCTCTGGAAATGTGGGAGAATCTTATAGAACTCTGCATGCAGGGTTTCAATGGGTTGTTTATGTCAGTGGGTGAAATCTTGTTTTGCAAGAGGGACCCCACACCTCACTGCCATAAAGTGTAATTGGTTCAATGACACATTCAATTAATTTCAGCCAAATTTTAATAGGTATTTTTTTATATATATATATATATTTTTTGTCATTTAGCAGACGCTCTTATCCAGAGCAACGTACAGTTAGTGAGTGTATAATTTTTTTTATTTTGCTTTTTTTTTTATACTGGCCCCCCCGTGGGAAACGAAACCACAACCCTGGCGTTGCAAACGCCATGCTCTACCAACTGAGCTACACCCCTGCCGGCCATTCCCTCACCTACCCTGGACCAATTGTGCGCCGCTCCATGGGTCTCCCAGTCGCGGCCGGCTACGACAGAGCCTGGATTTGAACCAGGATCTCTAGTGGCACAGCTAGCACTGCGATGCAGTGCCTTAGACCACGCCGCCACTTGAATTTGAATTTGTTTTTTAATGGCGTAGAATGCCCTGTGTGCTTTCTCTCTCAGTTCATTCACTGTCTCATTTAGGTGTCCAGTTGAGCTGATTGTTAAACCTAAGTAATTGTAGTGTGTGCAGTACTCTATATATTTTGTACCAATTGAGAACTTTAGTCTAATTCTCTGAGATCTGGATCTTCTCTAAAAAATCATAATTTTTGTCTTTTTGGGGTTTACTGCCAGGGCCCAGGTCTGGCAGCACTGCTCTAGCAGGTCCAGGCTCTGCTGTAGGTCATGTGCTGTGGGCGACAGCAGGCACAGGTAATCTGCGAAGAGCAGGCATTTAACCTCTGAATTCTGGAGACTAACACCAGGGGCTGAGGATTTTTCTAGAATAGTGGCCAATTCGTTGATGTAAATATTGAAGAGTGCAGGGCTCAAATTGCAACCCTGGCGAAGGCCCCAAAGAATTCTGTTATTTTCTTGCCAATTTTGATCCTGCACGTATTGCATTTAATTATATAATATGTTTTACCCCCTACCCCACTTTCAATAACTTTGTAGAACAGTCCTGTATGCCAAATAGAATCAAATGCTTTTTGGAAGTCGATAAAGCAAGGCTACATCTTGGTATTATTTTGGTGGACATGTTTATCTATCAGGGTGTGTAGGGTGTAAATATGATCGGTCGGGCGATGTTTTGGAATAGATCCAAGATGGCTTTTACTCAAGACATTGTGCTTATTAAGGAAGTTTAGAACTCTTACATTTATAATACTACAGAAAACCTTTCGCAGGTTACTATTCACACAAATGCCTCTGTAATTGCTAGGGTCAAATTTGTCTCCGTTCTTAAAGATTGGGGTTATGTCTAGATGTCAGGGAAATAACCTACACTCAGGATCAAACAAAACAGTTTTAATATAGCCAATTGAAATTTTGCACTAGTGAATTTGAGCTTTTAATGTAGGATGCCATCAGGTCTGCATGATTTTTTAAATTTGAGGGCCTGAATTTTCTTATAGAGCTCCTGGTCAGTAATTGGGGAGTTCAATGGATTTTGATGGTCCTTTATAGCTTTTTCTAGTCCATTCAACTTCTCATGAATTTGGCATTGTTCTGCGTTTGCATCAATTTGAACGGTGTTGTAGAGTGTTTTAAAATGGGTTGTCCATATGACACCATTTTGTATCGCTAATTCCTCTAGTTTCATTCTCTATTTCCCTTTCTCTCTCTCTCTTTATCTCTCTATCACACACACACACACAGACCAGACCACCTGAAGATAAACCTTTCAATGTTGTGTGTGTGTGTGTGCGTGCGCGCGTGCATGTGTGTATGTGTATGCATGAGCTCGCGTGTGTGTGTAGTAAGATACAGAACAACTGATTGCTGGTACTGTGTGACACACACAGGCCACCATACCCACCACAGATACAGGCAGGAGGAGAGCCAGAGAAAACCAACACACAGCTGGACTGATCAGACTAAAGGTACAGATGTAGGATCTTCATTTGAGCCAGTTTGCTACAGCAGGAAAATAATCCTGCAGCAACAGGAAATATGAATTATTATGTGGATTATAATTAATGGAAAAATGTTGTAGGGGTTGATACATTTTTCTTTAGGGCAAATCAAGTCTGACATTTTAAAGTGGAAATTACAAACCTTAGAAGCCTTTCTAAACTTTGAATACACCACAAGTTTGCATTTGCTGCTATGCAGGAACATTCTCAGCAACAAAAGAGTGATCAAATGAAGATCTTACATCTGTATGACAAATCCACCAACAATGTGGAGGGTAGAAGGACAGACAGACAAACACGATAGAGACAGAGAGAGATGGGGAGAGAGAGAGAGAGAGAGAGAGAGAGAGAGAGAGAGAGAGAGAGAGAGAGAGAGAGAGAGAGAGAGAGAGAGAGAGAGAGAGAGAGAGAGAGAGAGAGAGAGAGAGAGAGAGAGAGAGAGAGAGAGAGAGAGAGAGAGAGAGAGAGAGAGAGAGAGAGAGAGACAGGCAGACAGACAGACAGACAGACAGAAAGAGAGACAGACAAACAGAGACAGGCAGACAGACAGACAGGCTAGCATCTACAGTAAAGAGTGAGACAGAGAAAGAGAGGAACACAGATGAAGAGTTAGAGGTGCCCCTTTCTGTGGCACACCACGATATCTCTCTACACACACACAAACACACACACAATACCTCCATATGTGCACTTAATCACCCTTCTCCCGACACAGCGGTCCAATCGAATCAAGTCATATCAAATCAAATCATGGCTATTGAGACGTTTCATCTGGAAGCAGAGAGAGTGGATTACATATAGGAGGGGGGATTGGGGGGCTGCTGTGTGTGTGTGTGTGTGTGTGTGCACGCGCACGATTCCAGGAAGATTCCCTAACAAACCAGGAATAGTGTAGCCTACATATGGTCTGTGTCCCAAATGGCACACTATTCCCTATACTGTATAGTGCACTACTTTTGACCAGGGCACTGACTCTATGGAAGCACTGCAGCATAGCAACTGCTGGGATGGGTTAATCCGTTTTTGTGCCGACCCAGCTTAGCGCTGGGAGAGGCTTAAGCCCTTCTCTCCACCCCACCACTGGACTGCCAGACAGTGGATGGTTGACCTTGTGAAAAAGAGAGAGAGAGAGAGAGAGAGAGAGAGAGAGAGAGAGAGAGAGAGAGAGAGAGAGAGAGAGAGAGAGAGAGAGAGAGAGAGAGAGAGAGAGAGAGTTTGTGTGTGTGTGTATTCGTGTGCATTTGTGTGTGACTGAATCGAAATTAACATGGATTAAGGAGGGAAACAGTTTCTGAAATATAACATACTGTTGAGAAGGTTTCCCCGACCCAAGTTAAGCCTCGTTCTGGACTAAAGTGCACTTTCAATGGACTTTCATATCTGTTCCAGAATGGAACCATGGTTTGAAAGGTTTTGGTGAGGAGTTCCAATTCCAAAATTCCAAAGTTATCTCCAGGGTTCAACTTCAATACAACACACCACTGGCAGCTCAATGATGTAACACAGCACCCACCCTTTAAGACATTTCCTCTACATCTGGAACTGATTGAGAAGAAAGTGTAAAAATTCCGGAGAATTCATTTTCACAAGCACATCCCGACTTCCTTACTGTCGGTTCCAAAATATGTGCTGAGACTGCAGACCTCAATACAGAAACACTGCTAAATAACGTATCTTACATCGTAACATGACAAAGCATTTAATGTATAGTTTCCTTTCCTTCAGGTACAGAGTGAGACATTCCTGATTCCACAAGTGACTCAGTCAGAAAATGCTCAATGGTCACAGTAAAGAAAGTTCTGCTCTGATATGTGAGTCAAGAGAACAACAGGGTGGTCAGGGTGTGTCTCTTTGACGTGGTGGTAGAGGACATTGAGACAGCTTGCTTTTTGGTTTAACCTCTTAAGGATCGGACCCTTTTTTTCAATTTTCGCCTAAAATGACATACCCAAATCTAACTGCATGTAGCTCAGGACCTGAAGCAAGGATATGCATATTCTTGATACCATTTGAAAGGAAACACTTTGAAGTTTGTGGAAATTTGAAAATTAATGTGGGAGAATATAACACATTAGATCTGGTAATAGATTATACAAACCAAAAAACATGCGTATTTTATTAATTTTTTTAAATAATCTTTGAAATGCAAGAGAAAGGCCACAATATAATATTGCAGTTTAGGCGCAATTTAGATTTTGGCCACTAGATGGCAGCAGTGTGTGCACAAAGTTTCACATTGATCCAGTGAAGCATTGCAATACTGGACTATTTTGTATCAAGTCTGCCCAAATGTGCCGAATTGGTCAATTGATACATTTTCAAGTACATAACTATAGAGAACATCCAAAAATGATATGGTAATACAAAATGTAAGTTTACACACTCCCAGGAATGTCATACATGATGGATCATTAGCTTACACACTAACTTTCACACATCTAGATGGCCGGGAGGGGTGGGTGTGGAGCCAGAGACAGCAGGGGTTCAAACTGTAGAACCCAGTTCCTACATTTGAATATAAAAATTGATTTGATCAAACGAAACTGTGCTACATTTTATCTCTGGGACCCTTAGTATGACAAATCAGAGCAAGATTACTGAATGTAGATATATTATTAACCATCAGAGGGGAATGTATCAAACCAGTTGCCGTGATAAGTTTTTTGTTGTTGTGCACTTTCCTCAAACAATAGCATGGTATTTTTTCACTGTAATAGCTACTGTAAATTGGACAGTGCAGTTAGATTAACAAGAATTTAAGCTTTCTGCCCATATAAGACATGTCTATGTCCTGGAAAGTTTGCTGTTACTTACAACAGTCATGCTAATCACATTAGCGCACGTTACTCAACCGTCCCGTATACGGGACACCGAACCCGTAGAGGTTAATGATCCTCTCCCCTCTCTCTCTCTCTCTCTCTCTCTCTCTCTCTCTCTCACTCTTTCTCTCTCTCTCTTCCGGGCCGGCATGGCGCTCCCATTTGATATATCGATTTCAGTTTTTTGCTCTGTGGACAAAACTGTTCAGCACAGCAGAAATGTGCTTCCCCCTTGGCTACTTCCTGTCTGTGTCTGTGGGATTGTATGCGGTCGAGTGTTTGCAGCAGTCTCTGAGTCAACACAAAGGGGGTTCGGAAAGACAAACTATTTAAAAACCTTAAACACAAAAACAACTGGTCCTTTTCTAATAGCACAAAGCAGAGTAGCTTTCTTAGCTATGACAGTTGTAGTCGTTACATCTTCCTACAGAATGACTTGAAACAATATAAATATAGTCTGGTGCCAAATCTGTGCTTTTAGCCAACTCCTCTGACTATTGCTGGACTAGTACACACTCAGTTTGTACAACAGATGTACAACGCATTTAATACATCGACTGACATACAACCAATATTTTTTATGGGTTTGGTTGTAAAAAAAAGTTTACACAACCATTGTGTGCACAGTGCACACAGATCAGGAGACTTGTGGAAGTGGTCCTTGGTATATTTGGAATGTAACTTGTGAGAGGAAAGGCAGTGACAGGAAATGCAGTGGCCGCTGTCACCCTTTGCCTGACACTGTTTACAGTGCATTCCACCATGCTTGGGTAATTCTTGTACAGAACAGGTCAATCAGGATCACTGTACTGTAGGCAGGATCAGGGACATATGTTTCAAGTGTCACAGAGTAGGAGAGATGGCCTTGGATCAGGTCCCCCCCTGTCCATGTAATAGTTTTCATTGTGATCTAAATGGCTAAACTGATTTTAGATCCTCCTCTGAGACGCTTGATACAGCTCCAGCTCTGTAGCCTAGTAGTGCAAGGTTTACTGTACGCCAAATCACTGACAAAAATGACAATGAAATAGACTAAAAATAATATTTAGATGACAATACATTAGTAATGCATTAGTAATTAACCAACAATAATAGCAAGATTAATTATTATTACCATTAGTGTTATTATTTCATGATAGTACTGTCACTAATAACAACATTGTTGTCTCAATCATCAACCTTATTCATTATAGTATAGCCTAACAGCAGTTTTCAGCAAGCAGTCTATATGGTCATTATCTTTCCCCCAATTGGTCACTCGTGCACACATTCGTGCATGGTGATGCTGGGCTCGCGCAGCGGTCGGGATTAAAGATGATGTGTGCTCAACATCTTCCTCATTTCCATTATTCACGGTCATGATGAGGCACGACAAACACCAACACATTAACTAGGTCACAGGTTGTTTAACAGCATCGATTATTAGGCTACAGTTGAACCACTCTCCGATACTGAACACCACAGAACGTTCCAGATAAAGTGGGTAGGGTTGTCAATGTAAAAAACCAAATGGGATTACTCTAGGCTAGGCTACACAGCAACATTGAGAAAGCAGAAGTGACAGTTTACACAATATCATCATAACGATTAATCAATACATCGAGTAAATTAAATGGTCCTTGAAGGATAAGGCATTCTCCTATAATGCAAATTCATGGGTTAAGCAGTTCATTCAAGTCGGGTTCTCTTCCGAGTAACGTCCCATCATTCAAACCAAAAATAATTGCCGGCATTGTTCACTTGTTGAGAAGTGGGTTATCATCCAAGACAAAAAACAACCCAACAACCAAACGAAAGTCATTTCAAGTGTTTTGAAACACAAAAGTATACATGTTATGAAAGTAGGGTTTATGGTTCATCATGTAACGGAATTCACTGATGATGGTGCCAAAATGATGATAAATCCAGTAGTAGCATACAATCATTATTATATAATTGTATAATGACAAATCCTAAAAGCAAAAACAGAAAAACACACTCGCATACAATGACACGCCAACATTATAACCTCCCATACAAACAGTGAGTTAAACCAGAATGTTAAAAAAAATGTGTTGGCTTACCCCGGGTTTTGTGTAGGCTATGAGTCCGCGAAGAGAGATGCCCTGTTCTGTGGGTAAGATAGTGTTCACTTCTCTACCAGTTATCAAAATGTGATTTGTATTCGATTGACGCACAATCTCGCTGCAAAATCGGCTTCTTCAGTCAGCTCCTCTATCCAGAATGTAGGCTAGTTGGTTTAGGATGTTGTCAGCTCTGGGACGCCGTCTAGTGATGGATTTTATTTTATAAACATATAAAAGCGATTACAAAAGCAATTGTTATGGTGAAATTATATTGGCTAGTGTGGATAAGTGCTTTGTTTTTGTTCCAGGCAAGTTCTATCCGTCCGTCCCGTTGTCTGCATACACAGTCTTGCCGGTTCGTTGATGGAAACGCCTTTTCTTCTCTCTCTCTCTCTCTCTCTCTCTCTCTCTCTCTCTCTCTCTCTCTCTCGCTCTCTCTCTCTCTCTCTCTCTCGCTCTCTCTCTCTCTCAATTCAATTTCAATTCAATTCAATTTCAATTTAAGGGCTTTATTGGCATGGGAAACGTATGTTAACATTGCCAAAGCAAGTGAAGTAGATAGTAAACAAAAGTGAAATAAACAAATATTAACAGTAAACATTACTCTCAGAAGTTCCAAAAGAATAAAGACATTTCAAATGTCATATTATGTATATATATACAGTGTTGTAACAATGTACAAATAGTTAAAGTACAAATGGGAAAATAAATAAACATAAATATGGGTTGTATTTACAATGGTGTTTGTTCTTCACTGGTTGCCCCTTTCTCTCTCTCTCTCTCTTGGTTGTAGTTCCTGGTCACACGCGCTGTCTGATACCGTTGTTTCGCAGACACTGGCGCACACACATTTTTCCAAGATGATGTCAGCGGGCTATCCGGTTTGCAATCCCACCTCCTTTTCTTTCCCTCTCTCCCTCTCTCCCTCCCTCCCTCCCTCCATCACTTAGCCTCGCAAAGCCGCCTGATCCCGCTGCTATCCATCACTGCCACAGTCCCAGACACGTTATTGTCCTCCAACTCTTTTTCTCTTGATTCCTCCGATGTAACGTCCAGTGTGGCTTCGGTATCGCGAGCATCTGAGGCGTGGCATCTCGCCAGCCAGCAGCGCGAGGTAGATGACATGGAATTCTCTTTACTGTTTGTCACAGTAAAAACAAGCCCAATTTTAATATCATTTTCTCTCCACTCTGATGCAGTTGTATATTCAACGATGTTAACTTGTGGGCCTACTATATTAGGTTAGCATACTATATTAAATTGCCATTTTGTGGTTGGATGGTAGTGGGTGGGAGAATTAGAGGAGAGATAGAGAGAAAAGAGAGATGGAGAGAAGGGACAGCTATTTTTGACTGTAGTTGAAATGTACCTCTTTCTTTAAAATAAGTGTAACTTTAAACCTGGACAACTCTCACAGCAGTGTTTATGGTTTAGGGGTGTTCCCTATATAGTGCACTACTTTTGACCAGAAGCCCTGGTAAAAAGTAGTGCCCACAAATTCCTCTATTGGCCATGTCTCTACATAACAACTCATTATGGTATTGAATATTATATGATATCGTCAGGGGCGCAACTTTGGTTTTAGAAGTATTATTAAAAAATATATATTACTTTTTTATCCAGTCGGATAAACACTCCAAACAGCCTACTCGACCGCTCGCAGTGTTGCCAAGTCCTCAGTAAGGAAAGTAGCTATTGGCTGTCCTAAAAGTCGCTAGAAGTCGCTAAATGACGTCATCACATAATTTGCATAATTGCCCATGTGCATGTAATTGTGATGGACCCTGTAGGAGAGAGGAATAACGTTGTGGGAGAGACAAAAAGTGAGTAAAAAACACCCTACATTGACATCCCGCCCTGAATGTAAGCCAGGGCGGGATCAGCCAGCGGTTCATTTGCAGTCTGGACGCAGAGCGGTGAACATCTCCTGCTCTGACTGCAGCTGGGAGGGACTGCTGTGCGAGGACTGGGCCGCCTGTGAGTGCTTTGGGACTGGGGTGGGACGGGGGTGGGGCCCACGGTATATCGTTGAGAAGAGTAAGAACGATATGTGCTTTCACGTCAGAGTCTCCAAAAGACTCCAATAACACCAGAAAAAGTCGCTAGATTTGTCGCTAGTCGCTTTTTTGAAAATGTGTCGCTAGAAGAGTCTGAATACTCGCTAAATATCGCTAAGTTGGCAACACTGACTGCTCGGAGGTGTCCACATGGTCCTAAAGCACACCGTTGCCTCGTTTTGTATCACATTCCAATGATAAAACTGGGGGGGACAAAAATGCAATTTTAGAATGTGGGGGGGGCATGTCCCTCTCAGGATCGTGTCTAACCCTCTCAGGATCGCTGGCAATAGAGTAAGCAGAATTACTCTGCTATGCAATGATAATCGTTATGGTATTAATAAAAATGATAATATTAAATATTAACTCGACTCCACAAGATGGGATGCAGATCCATTACTTTATAATTACATATTGCCATGACAATAATATTGGCTGTGGCATAATACAAATATGTAGTTATAAAATCTAGATTGATTGTTTTTATAATTTAGTCATTATACCTGTAATTTATGCCTTCACATGATTTGATATGTATCAACATAACATATACATTTGTCCAAATAGAGTATAGGCCCATGGTTTGCCTTATCGCATAGACAGTTGTGCTCAAGAATAACAGTTGCATATTGTTTTTGACATTTGCAAATTATCATCCCGTTCTTCATTTGCATACATCTAAAAGAAAGGGGGATGTCAGGTGGTCCCTTGCTACCGTAGCAACATAGATACAGCACAATAACCAAACAGAAAACACAGAAATATCATACAGAAAGTATCCAGGTTTTCTCAGTGACTTTGCAATGGATAATGAGTATGTCATTTACAGATCTTGTCCCATACCCTTCAAATAAAGTGTTACCCAAGTTTAAATAGCACAGCAGATCACAGTAGCCTAATCCAAAATAATTACTATAAAGTATTATATAGAAACTCAAACTCTTAGATTGTCGGATATGCAGTGGCGTTATCTAATTTTCCCAATAGATTTCGACAAGATCCTGGATTATGTTTTTATGTGTTTTGCACACATTAATATTTTAACATGTTTGTTTGACAATCACAGCACATGTGCTGCCATGTGCATGTGTGTGTCAAGGTTATTATAGTAAACTAAAACTATACTAAAACTATTATCTTTGTCCATAATTATGTTCATCCATAATGAATGATGTTGTTTTAGTTTTTTCTATTTTAAACTTTGGGCAAAAATCAAATGGGTTTTTCAAGCATTTTTTTGCAATGGGGTTTTAATTTCCAAGTTTCTGAATCTGGCAAGTAAATGCTGCCAGGAGATGGCAATGTTTCAAATAGGCCTAGCTTGTGCATCACTATCACTAGCTATCTAGTCACTCTAGACAGACAGTTTGCCTCCCACAATGTACCAATATTCCAGCCATACACATCCTTACAAGTACCTGGACAGAGAGGAGGAGTCAGAACAGGGAAGAATGTCACTGCCTTATCCAATGACGTCAACGCCTATCCGCTTGTTGCCCTAGTGTGAACATCCCCGCCGGACACAAAGTAGTAGCTAGCTAGCAATATGGAGAATGCTAAATGAAAAATATAAAAGTTTTTTTTTAATGAGTGCATTTCGCAAGTGGCTAGTTGGCATAATCTACCTTCACTAAAACCACGGCTAAGGTTTTGCCCACATACTTTGGTTTCAAATCATTCTGAGATGTCTGCCTCATTGACTGTACAGTATATGAATGGACCAAGCCATCGATGACGTCACACCATTCGTTCTTATGTGAAGACTCAATGGCTCATTTGAAGCTCAGGAAGTCAATTTTAGCTTGCTAAGATGGCGTCTCATGGGGGGGATTCTCAAGACATGACATGCGCAGTTTGAGCTACTCCAGGAAGTGACGTTGCAGGTTGCGACCAGGGAAGAACAACTGCCCCCTCTCATTGAGTATCTCAAGCTGAAGGCAGACCGGGGTACTGCAGGCTGCCGGTAGCAACTAAATTATCCTTATAACTTCTTCTGTGTGCAATTTTTAAATAATCGGCCCAAGGACATACAACTGGTGTAATAGAATAAATGATTGGTACCATGATTGTCTTCGATTAGTTTATTATTTACAAGAATATTGAAGACAAAGATTGCCATTTTCCCATTGACTATAATGGGGGGATCCTTCTTTCTGGATACAACAGCCTGCAGTACCCCGGTCAGCCTTGAACTTAATGGAAGGGGCAGTCGTACTCCTCTGGACTGCCTACAGGCTTCGGAAAGAGTTAGATTTTTCAGGCTTGGCCCGCCTACCAAAACTTGTGTTTTGTTGGGAGAGAACTAAAACTGAAACAAAAATAATATAAAAACGAAATGTTTTTATCAATCTAAAATGGAATAAAAACTAGTAAATCAAGTCAGAAAACTAACTAAGACTAAACTGAATTTCACATAAGAATCCTAAAATTAATATAAATAAAAACTAATATAAAACCACAAAACTATTATAACCTTGGTGTGTGTGTGTGTGTGTGTGTCTGTGTGTTTATATTATTATGTGTTTGTTTTGCATAGTGCGATGGGTGTGTGTGAGTGTGTGTGTGTGTAGTTGTTCGCCCCCAGGAGAGAGTCTAATCAGGAAGTTCTCATTTCCCATCACAAGATCAGCTTGTTTAGGAAAAAGAAGAAGAAAGGCTCTCAGAGACGAACACACACACACACACACACACAGACAGACAGACAGACAGACAGACAGACAGACAGACAGACAGACAGACAGACAGACAGACAGACAGACAGACAGACAGACAGACAGAAAGAAAGAAAGAAAGAAAGCAATCCTCCCTGAGGGGCCATGCTCACTAACTGAGAAAGAAGGAAGGGAGAGAAAGAAAGAAAATAAAAATATATAAATATATTTGATACAAAGAAAAAAAATTGTAAAAGAGAAAAAGTTTTTAGGGTAAACTAGATTAAGAAAAATATGTACAGATTGCTGTCGTAGATACAAAAGTATTTTTGTTGTTGTGGATGCTGAAAGCTACTGTGCAATATAGCCTAAACACATTTCTGCTAGTCATCTGATGGCCAGAGAATGAGAGAGAGAGAGAGAGAGAGAGAGACAGAGAAAGACAGAGAGAGAGAGAGTGTCTGTGCGTCTGAGTGTGTTCTTCTGTGTGTGTTCTATCCCTGGCCACTGGCTGTGATGTCGCTGAAAGGAACGCTTGTTGTAAGAGAGGGGGGAAGGGGGAAGAGTAGACAGAAAAGAGAAACAATGAGAATGCAGAGTCATTCTGCCCATCTCTTTCTCTCCTTTTAAACCCCCTGTCGCTTTCTCTGGCTGACCCTGATCTGACAGCACTGATTAGTAGTTTGTGTGTGTGTGTGTCTTACTGTCTAAGTACCTAGACTGGTCTTCTTTAGATAACACACATCGCTAAGTACTAATTGGACATCAATAACAAGCATAAGGAAGGAAAGACTGCATGCTTAATATTGACATGGAAAATGATATAGAATTGCATGAAATGCGTTTATAAAATGTTAGTTTTTTTATCAGACCGCAAATAAGTCCTCTACGGACTCGGGAGAGGCAAGAGCCATGCGTCCTCCAAAACACGATCCTGCCAAGCCGCACTGCTCACTTAACCCGAAAGCCAATCACACCAATGTGTCAGAGGAAACACTGTCCAGCTGGCGACCAAAGACAGCTTGCAGACACCCGGCCCGCCATAACGAGTCGCTAGAGCACGATGGGACAAGGAAATCCCGGCAGTGCCTTAGACCGCTGCGCCACTCGGGAGGCCCTAAGCAGAATATTTTAATACCACAACAGAGCATGACAACGAATGAGCGCATGCTGCAGCACCGGAGAGAAAATTGATTTAGCAAGATAGGCATTTCGAATTAAATGCGGAGTGGAGCTTTATAGTTAGGCGGTGACATCACGTGCCCCGCGTATTTTCAAAATGATTTTCAAAAAACATCATTTGTTGCAATAAGAAAAAATCCACCCCTGTCGAACGGATAAAAATGTTGTCGATCTTTAGAAAATGTATCCTATATCTGCCGTTTCCATTACACGTGTCGCAATGAATTGTTTTGCGACGTTGCTTTTGTCTAATATACCTTGGTCAATGGAAACCTGCCTAATGTCAATAAGCTTCATCACTATCTTTCCTTTGCGGTACCTCAAACTGTCATGATTACCAGCTGAGATAAACTTTTATGAGTTGATTTTACTCCTTGCTCAGAGTTTGTCTGGGCGGTGTCTTAGCATCATCTTAAAACCTACTCTGAGCTGTGATTTTTTTGTCTTAAAACAGGTTTTTATCAGGATTCCTTTTCTGAGATGCTCTTCTTCTACTACTTCTGTGAGTTGGTAAACTAACTGAAAGGGTGCATACTGCCACCTGGAGAAGTAAAGCTATGTTGGAAAATAGGAAACCACTAGGCTCTTTTTTAGTCGGAGTCAGGGTTTTGGAGAAGTTCTGCTTGGGAAATCCGTTTAACGTCTCCAGTAAAATCTGGAATGTGTTGGAGGAAAGTGTGGAGTTGGTGAGAGTCACAAGAAGTGGTCTTATTTTAATTTTTTGTGTGTCTGCGGAGCAGAAGAAGCGTGTTTTAAGACTAAAAAATATATCGGAGTGGAATGTTTCCTGCATGGATTTTCGTGGCAGGGCACCTATCAAGGTTATTTCTGGGGTGGCACAAGAAATAAAGGCCGATGTAGTGGTTGGTGCACGTTGACTGACCTGTATGGTGGACGGAGAAAATATATTCACTTCATCCATGATACTGTTCTTTGATGAAGAGTCTCTCCCTTCTCATATAAAGTTAGGATTCATGAGCTAACCTGTAAGAGCTTTTGTGCACAAGCGCCTTCAGTGTCATACTGTTGAAGTCGGAAGTTTACATACACTTAAGTTGGAGTCATTAAAACTCGTTTTTCAACCACTCCACACATTTCTTGTTAACAAACTATAGTTTTGGCAAGTCGGTTAGGACATCTACTTTGTGCATGACACAAGTAATTTTTCCAACAATTGTTTACAGACAGATTATTTCACTTATAATTCACTGTATCACAATTCCAGTGGGTCAGAAGTTTACATACACTAAGTTGACTGTGCCTTTAAACAGCTTGGAAAATTCCAGAAAATGATGTCATGGCTTTAGAAGCTTCTGATAGGCTAATTTACATTATTTGAGTCAATTGGAGGTGTACCTATGGATGTATTTTAAGGCCTACCTTCAAACTCAGTGCCTCTTTGCGTGACATCATGGGAAAATCCAAATAAATCATCCAAGACCTCAGAAAACAAATTGTAGATCTCCACAAGTCTGGTTCATCCTTGGGAGTAATTTCCAAATGCCTGAAGGTACCACGTTCATCTGTACAAACAATAGTATGCAAGTATAAACACCATGGGACCACACAGCCATCATACCGCTCAGGAAGGAGATGCGTTCTGTCTCCTAGAGATGAACGTACTTTGGTGCGAAAAGTGCAAATCAATCCCAGAACAACAGCAAAGGACCTTGTCAAGATGCTGGAGGAAACAGGTACAAAAGTATCTATATCCACAGTAAAACCAGTCCTATATCGACATAACCTGAAAGGCCGCTCAGCAAGGAAGAAGCCACTGCTCCAAAACCGCCATAAAAAAAGCTAGACTACGGTTTGCAACTGCACATGGGGACAAAGATCTTACTTTTTGGAGAAATGTCCTCTGGTCTGATGAAACAAAAATAGAATTGTTTGGCCATAATGACCATCGTTATGTTTGGGGGGAAAAGGGGGATGCTTGCAAGCCGAAGAACACCATCCCAACCGTGAAGCACGGGGGTGGCAGCATCATGCTGTGGGGGTGCTTTGCTGCAGGAGGGACTGGTGCACTTCACAAAATAGATGGCATCATGAGGAAGGAAAATTATGTGGATATATTGAAGCATCTCAAGACATTAGTCAGGAAGTTAAAACTTGGTCGCAAATGGGTCTTCCAAATGGACAATGACCCCAAGCATACTTCCAAAGTTGTGGCAAAATGGCTTAAGGACAACAAAGTCAAGGTATTGGAGTGGCCATCACAAAGCCCTGACCTCAATCCTATAGAACATTTGTGGGCAGAACTGAAAAAGCGTGTGCGAGCAAGGAGGCCTACACACCTGACTCAGTTACACCAGCTCTGTCAGGAGGAATGGGCCAACATTCACCCAATTTATTGTAGGAAACGTGTGGAAGGCCACCCGAAACGTTTGACCCAAGTTAAACAATTTAATGGCAATGCTACCAAATACTAATTGAGTGTATGTAAACTTCTGACCCACAGGGAATGTGATGAAATAAATAAAAGCTGAAATAAATCATTCTCTCTACTATTATTCTGACATTTCACATTCTTAAAATAAAGTGTTGATCCTAACTGACCTAAGACAGGGAATTCTTACTGGGATTAAATGTCAGGAATTGTGAAAAACTGAGTTTAAATGTATTTGGCTAAGGTGTATGTAAACTTCAGAATTTGGTCATGTGTCAAGTGTGTGCAGAAGGGAAGATTGCCAGATTAAGGGAAATGCTGCAACTGTGGAGGTGAACATGCGCCTGAATTCTTGGAGTGCCCTGTTAGGGAGAATGAGGTGGCAATGGTAAGGAGTGTCCAGCGTGTCTCCTATCTGGAGACGGTGAGAAGATTGGAAGGAACGAGTGGCGGGGAAGAAGCAATGGTAGTAGAGCCACTACGACCAGTGAAGGTTTCCCATCAACCTAGGGATAGTGAAATGCTGCATGTTAAAATGGTGGACTTTGTATTATTTATTGCAATGGTCATAAACTGTACAGCTCAAGTGGAGAAGAAGTTTAAGAAAATTGGAATCATTGTGAATGGCGCTGAATGTTTTTTGGGTCTTCGTGATTTCACAGCCGAGGCCGTGCAAGAAATCCTGTCGGTGAATGTACCCCTATCACAGGCCCCTGAGCCTGTGTAGGAATGTATTTTGGAGTGGACTGTGATTGAAGAAGTGTAATGGGTTTTCTTAGTTGATGTGTTATATTTTGTATGATGTCGTTTTCCCCCTTTCCCAAAATGTTTTTGTTGTTGTTGTTTCTTATACAATACCCCGTCCAGCTGGTGGCGGTAATGCACCATTAATATTGGATGCCAACTGCCGTTAAACCCCATCGAAAGATTAATTTAGACGCAATAATGGCTGCCGTGTTAGTGTTGTTAGAGGGAGAAGATCCAAAATGGCTGCAGTTTCAGTTCTCTGCAGGTGAAGGGAGAAGATACAAAATAGCTACAGTTTCAGTTTGGTGCAGGTGGAGGGAGAAGATCCAAAATGGCCGCCGTTTCAGTGAGGTGCAGAGAAAAAACGTAATGGTGGGTTGCAAAACTAGAGCCAGTTAAATTAATGTTCTGTTTCTTTGTGATTTGTTTTATTGACTTTGTAACAATATACAAAAACAAATGACAATACAAATGCATGTTACAGTATCTTTTCAGTGTGAAATTCAAGGTAGTGTAGATTAGAGGAAAGTATTGACATTTGAAGAACTGAAGTGACTGGCTAATCGGACAAAGGCGTTCATTCAAGGACAACACACACACACACACACACACATACCCACACACACACACACACACATCTCCACCAATCATCAACACCAACTGTTCAATTGGAGGCTTGATTTTGTCATTCTGTCAGGTTCTGCAGTTACCAAGCAACATGTCCCGTGTCCCAACTGTCAAAGAATCTTTCAATTTTTATAGTTACTTTGTCCCAAATGGCAACTTATTCCCTATGGCCCTAGTCAAAAGTAGTGCACTCTAGGGTGCCATTTAGGACGCAAACAGTGACTGTCATATTCTTGTCATCCTGAAATATGAAATAAAATGCCAATATGTGTCAGACCTGGGTTCAAATACTATTTGAAATCTTTCAAATACTTTGAGCGTTTGGTCTAGCCTGCCTGGAGTGCCAGATGACCAGGATTTTTGGTTCAAGGACTATTGGTCCATTAAGCCAGGAAAGCTCAATAAAGCACAGAAAAAGTATTTGAAACGCTTTCAAATATTATTAACCCAGGTCTAATATGAGTAAAGCCAATAGAAGGGTTATACAAGGATAGTGATTTTGATAACAATACAAGGCAGGCAAAATTATCTGTATTCCTGCACATGCAATACCCTTTTCAAAATCTCTGTAGAGTGTCAATGTAACGCTCCACAGGCTGTCGTGCGCGCGCATGTGTGTCTGCATGTGCGTGTGCGTGTGTGTGTGTTGCTGTCTTACACACTTTTCTGCCCTTTCTGGTTGCCTGGACACCAGTGCAAAAGGCTGGCACAGGTTTCCCAAACCCATTTGGTGAGCTCACAGCAGAGGAGAATGAGACACACACACACACACACACACTGCTTAGCAACGTTTAGGCTAGCATACGGACCGTGGGCGAGCCACAGAGAAGGAGTAGGCATTAAGGCCATTACTGTCCCAGTATGCTGTTTGTTTGCGAGTGCGCGTGCGTGTTTGGTATGTTATACACTGTGTTCCTGTTAGCTTTTAAAGCAGGTTATGGAGGTCTGATTAGGGGCTGTGGTGGGATAAGGAGAGGATATGAGGGTTTAATGATCTGATGGATCTGAGGTTCAAGCGGACATCAATATGTAAGGGACTGTTCTGAAAGGTGTGTCTGCTTTTGTCTCTATGTGTGTGAGCATGCAAAATGTGTGTGCGTGTGCACGCATGTGTGTGTGTGTGCACTATACACAGTCCCAGTGAGTCTTTCAGTGTGACTCTACTGAGTATAATTACTGCGATACATACCAAGTCAGAGAGATGATTTACATTTTCCTCATAATAATTGTTTATTCTCTCATAGATTCAAAACTGCAATGTCTCTCTAAAACACATTTTCTGGACTTTCCCTCATTTTCTGTTTCTTACCCTCTCCCTCTTTCTCTCTCTCCCTTTCTCTTTCTCACCATCTCTCTTTCCCTCTTAATCTCCCTGCCTCTCTCTTTGTCTCTTTCTCTCACTCTCTCTCTCTCTGTATTCCTGCCCCTCTCTCTCTTTCTCTCATTCTCACCACCTCTCTCCCACCACCTCTCTCCCCCTTAGCACTATAAGTCGAAGTGTCACATTCCCAGTTCCCACAATGCATCTGGTCTGAAGGAGGTGACAGGATGTACAGTACACGTATCATACTGTGCATTTCACAAGGCTTGATTTAGAAGAACAGAGTACATATATTCACTTATTTAAGGATAAATGAGATGACGAAAACATCCTTTTAGTGCACCTTGCATTGCTTTGGTATCATAGGTTATTAAAACTTTAATATAGTATACATTGATTGCTTCGCTTATATTTTATCTACCACTTTATTTACCTTGTATACATCCAAGATTGGTGACATGACTATATCACATTTGTGTAAACAGTGCCATCTCCTCTGTCTTGGTTTATTTGAGGAAGTGGAGGAGAACCTCCAATCACTATGGTAACAGCAAACACAATTTCCAATGACCACAGTAGCCTACCATGTAACAGACTAGGAGAACCTTGGAGAGGAGGAAATTATGCAGGGGCGCTCCCACAGAAGAAGAAGAGGCTGTCGGGCATTGTTTTCCCGCAGTTCTGTTAACTATGGCGAGGGCAGCTGTTCAGCAGGTGGGAGTGATGGACACTGTGTGCTAGCTTAGCCAGCTAGCCCTACAGAGAACTCCGGTACACAGCAGGCGGGGGTGACACAGTGTGCTAACTAGCAAGCTAGCACAGTGTGTCGCTAGCACACAGTGTCGCCCCCTCCTCCCGCCTGCTGTGTACCAGAGTAGCTAGAGGTAGGTGGGGGCGACACCGGTAGACAGTGTTCTTCGCCCCCGCCTGTTGGGCAGGGTTTTCTCCGGTACACAGCAGGCAGGGGTGACTCCTTGTGCTAGCTGACTAGCAAGCTAGCACACAGTGTCACTAACTAGTAAGCTAGCTAGTTAGCACATGGTGTCACCCCAGCCTCCGCCTGCTCTACTAGTGGGAGGCGGGGGCGAGCGGTAGACAGTGTCCTTTCGCCTCCGCCTGTTGGGCACGGTTTTCCCACAATTCTGTTAACAACGGTGAGGGCAGGCGGGAGCGAAGGACACTGTCTACCCGTGTCGCTCTCGCTAGCTAGAAAAGAGGACTCCGTTACACAGAAGGCGGGGGCGAAAAAACTCGGATAATATTTTTATTTCCCTTTTGACCCACATTCAAAAGTGTCACACAAGCAGATGCAGGAATGCCCACATGCAGGAACGCCCTGAATTGCGGGCTGCAGTTGCACACGATTGAACATTTTGGGCGACCTGACCAAATGAACATATAAATGTTAGTTATAGATCTGGCATTCTCATTGAAAGCAAGTGTAAAAAGTGGTAGCTCTGTCCTATGTGTGCTATTTCTATGCTTCCGGTTCTTAAGTTTTGTATTTGTGTCTTTTACTTTCGGTTTTGTGCACCAGCTTCAAACAGCTGTAAATACAATATTTTTGGTTATTGAAAATATACACTATATATACAAAAGTATGTGGACACCCCTTCAAATTAGTGGATTCGTCTATTTCAGCCACACCTGTTATTGATAGGTGTCTAAAATCGAGCACACAGCCATGTAATCTCCAACATTGACAGTAGAATGGCCTTACTGAAGAGCTCAGTGACCTTCAACGTGGCACCGTTATAGGATGCCACATTTCCAACAAGTCAGTTCGTCAAACTTCTACACCGGTCAATTGTAAGTGCTGTTATTGTGAAGTGGAAACATCGAGGAGCAACAACGGCTCAGCCGCGAATTGGTAGGCCACACAAGCTCATAGAACAGGACCGCCAAGTGCTGAAGCGCGTAGTGTGTAAAAACCATCTTTCCTCGGTTGCAACACTCACTACCAAGTTCCAAACTGCCTCTGGAAGCAACGTCAGCACATGAACTGTTCGTTGGCAGCTTATATAAATGGGTTTCCATGGCCAAGCAGCCGCACACAAGCCTAAGATCACCATGCGCAATGCCAAGCGTCGGCTTGAGTGGTGTAAAGCTTGCCGCCATTGGACTCTGGAGCAGTAGAAACACGTTCTACTCCTGAGTGGCGCAGTGGTCTAAGGCACTGCATCGCAGTGCTAACTGTGCCACTAGAGATCCTGGTTCGAATCCAGGCTCTGTCGCAGCCGGCTGCGACCGGGAGACTCATGGGTGGTGCACAATTGGCCCAGGGTAGGGGAGGGAATGGCCGGCAGGGATGTAGCTCAGTTGATAGAGCATGGCGTTTGCAACGCCAGGGTTGTGGGTTCGATTTCCACGGGGGGCCAGTATAAAAATATATGTATTCACTAACTGTAAGTCGCTCTGGATAAGAGCGTCTGCTAAATGACTAAAATTTAAAATGTAATGTAAATGTTCTCTGGAGTGATGAATCACGCTTCACTATCTGCCAGGAGAACGCTACCTAGATTGTTGTGGAAGAACTTGGCTGGCCTGCACAGAGCCCTGACCTGAACCCCATCGAAAACCTTTGGGATGAATTGGAACGCTGACTGCGAGCCAGGCCTAATCGCCCAACATCAGTGCCCGACCTCACTAATGCTCTTGTGGCTGAATGGAAGGATGTCCCCGCAGCAATGTTCCAACATCTAGTGGAAAGTCTTCCCAGAAGAGTGGACGCTGTTATTGCAGCAAAGGGGGGGACCAATTCCATATTAATTCCCATGATTTTTGAATGAGATGTTTGACGAGCAGGTGTCCACATTATTTTGGTCATGTCATGTATTTCACAGCGGTTTCGAAGGTACAATGATTCTCTACACTACACTATTGCTTGTTTTGTCACATAAACTGAAATTAGGGTTATTATTCGAATTTTAGCAACCAGGGAATGCCTGAGCGACTTCTGCATTTTGCACCTTTAAGATGCACTGAATGCCATAATATTATGCTATTATGTGCCTGTATATGCAAAGCAGCTAAATGACAATCATAGTGATTGAGATGTTTCAACATGTGTGGTGCCATTACTACTATGGCCAGAGGAGGGTGCTGTTTTCCACTGAGGTGCAATACCGTTGTCATTGCCCTACATTTTTTTGTTAAAAAATACTGGCCCCCCGTGGGAAACGAACCCACAACCCTAGCGTTGCAAGCGCCATGCTCTACCAACTGAGCTACAGGGTCCTAGTACACACACATACACACCACAAACATTCATGCACGCATGCAGGCTTGGTTGTCGACCATTAAATATATACACACACACTCAGTCACTTTCTCTCTCTCTCTCTCTCTCTCTCTCTCTCTCTCTCTCTCTCTCTCTCTCTCTCTCTCTCTCTCTCTCTCTCTCTCTCTCTCTCTCTCTCTCTCTCTCTCTCTCTCTCTCTCTCTCTCTCTCTCTCTGTCTCTCTCTCTCTCTCTCTCTCTGCTCTCTCTCGCTCTCTCTCGCTCTCTCTCGCTCTCTCTCTCTCTCTCTCTCTCTCTCTCTCTCTCTCTCTCTCTCTCTCTCTCTCTCTCTCTCTCTCTCTCTCTCTCGTCTCTCTCTCTCTCTCTCTCTCTCTCTCTCTCTCTCTCTCTGTCTCTCTCGCTCTCTCTCGCTCTCTCGCTCTCTCTCTCTCTCTCTCTCTCTCTCTCTCACACGCACACACTACCAATAAAATAGAAGTTCCTCCAACCTCCATTTAACTTCCCCATATATTGTACCTACCAGCTCCTTGCACCCAACCCCTCTTCCCCTGTCTGCCTGGTATCTAAATAGGCACAAACTGTATGAGCCAGCATATGACATGGAGGAGGAGAGGATGAGGTTACAAACGGTTAATTAATAACTCTCCTCTCCTTTTTCACTTTGTAAACTAATATCTGACATGCTCTCTCTCTTTAGCCCTCCTTCTCTCTAGCTCTCTCTCTCTGGCTCTAGCTATATGTCTCTTTAGCTCTCTCCTTTCAAGATATCGCTCTTTCTATCTAGCTCTCTCTCTCTCTCTGGTTCTAGCTCTCTCGCTCTTTAGCTCTCTCGCCTGTCTAGCTCTCTCTCTTTCTCTCTGGCTCCAACTCTCTCGCTCTTTAGCTCTCTCTCCTTCTCTCTAGCGCTCTCTCTCTCACACTCTCTCTGGGTCTAGCGCTCTCTCTCTTTCGCTCTAGCTTCCTCTCTCTCTCTCTGGCTCTAGCTCGCTCTCTCTATCTCGCTCTCTCCAAGTTCCCCTAAATATATATGCACTCACTCGTGCATATAGTGGTCCTCTGTAGCTCAGCTGGTAGAGCACGGCGCTTGTAACGCCAAGGTAGTGGGTTCGATCCCCGGGACCACCCATACACAAAAATGTATGCACGCATGACTGTAAGTCGCTTTGGATAAAAGCGTCTGCTAAATGGCATATTATTATTTATTATTATTATTATTATTACTGTACCTAGGCAACATGTGTACACACACGCAATACTAGCTAATAGCTAACATACACTGAGTGTACAAACATTAGGAACACCCGCTCTTTCCATGACAGACTGACAAGGTGAATCCAGGTGAAAGCTATGATCCCTTATTGATGTCACCTGTTAAATCCACTTCAATCAGTGTAGATGAAGGGGAGGAGACAGGTTAAATAAGGATTTTTAAGCCTTGAGGCAATTGAGAGAAGGATTGTGAATGTGTGCCATTCAGAGGGTGAATGGGCATGACAAAATAGTTAAGTGCCTTTGAACTGGGTATGGTAGTAGGTGCCAGGCGCACCGGTTTAAGTGTGTCAAGCACTGCAACGCTGCTGGGGTTTTCATGCACAACAGTTTTCTGTGTGTATCAAAAATGGTCCACCACCCAAAGGACATTCAGCCAACTTGACACAACTGTGGGAAGCACTGGAGTCAACATGGGTCAACATCCCTGTGGATGCCTTGATGAATTGAGGCTGTTCTGAGGGCAAAGGGGGGTGCAACTCAATATTAATGTTTTGTACACTCAGTGTATATCATGAGTAAGTTTCACTAATGCTGTAGTGGTCGAATGGTTTGGTTTAAAGTCAGATTGAAATTGTGAAATTAAATTAAATGTATGTACTGATACATTTGGGAATGTATTAATTTCTCAAAGAGTTTTGCTATTGAACAGATTACTGATATAGGTCTATAGTTATTTGGGTCTAAGGAGTTTCCACCTTTATGAAGAGAGGGGTTACTCAGGCACATTTCCAAACAAAAGGTATTTCACCAGTCGTTAAAGACATGTTGAATAGATCTGCTAGAGCAGCGTTTCCCAAACTCGATCCTCAGGACCCCAAGGGGTGCACATTTTAGTTTTTTGCCCAGCTGATTCAAATGATCAAAGCTTGATGATTAGTTGATTATTTGAATCAGCTGTGTAGCGAAAAACCAAAACATGCAACCCTTGGTAATTTGTGTATTTCCAGAGACTTCTCTGGATTGTTTTAATTCATTGTAAGACTATCCATATAGAAGGAAGCTTTTGCATTTCTAGTTTTACTGGCATTTCTTCATTTTCTATAGGAAATAATAACAGTCACAAAATGCCCAGTAAAGCATCAAAGATTGCTGTTCTTCTAGTCCATCAAAGGAACCTACACTCTTAGGAAAAAGGGTTCCAAAAGGGTTCTTCGTCTGTCCCCATAGGATAACCCTTTTTGGTTCCAGATAGAACCCTTTTTGGGGTTCCTCAAGATGTTCAAATGTTCATAGATGACCAGCAGGGTCAAATAATAAACAAAGTGTTTATAGAGTTATAGAGTCAGCACCTCAGGAGTAAACATCAGTTGGCTTTTCATAGCCAAACATTCAGAGGTCGAGAGAGAGAGAGAGAGAGATAGTCGAAACAGCAGGTCCGGGGAAAAGGTAGCACGTCTGATGAACAGGTCAGGGTTCAATAGGCAGAATTGAAGAAACTGGATCAGCAGCACAACCAGGTAGACTGGGAACAGCGGCAGCCAGGAGTCATCACCATAACGTTAAATGTACAGTACTTCAAGGCGTTTACTCTGTGCCAAAGAATCTGTGCCATCCTGAATATGCGTGTCTGTCTGTCTGTTTGTCTGTCTAGGCACTCAGCTAGGCCCTGCACTGGCAGACTACAGTAAGGCCGACCTAGTTCAACATAATCATCTATGTGTCTCATGCCCTTTATACTCTGTGCCACCCTAAATATGCCTCTGTCTGTCTCTCTTTTTTTCTCTCTGTCTGCCACCCAGCTAGGCCCTGCACTGGCAGACAACAGTACCTAGTTCAACATAATGTGCGTCATGCCCTATACTCTGTGCCATAGAATCTATGACACTCTCAATATGCCCCATTCTCTGTCTTCTCTGTCTTCTCTCTCTCTCTCTCTCTCTCTCTCTCTCTCTCTCTCTCTCTCTCTCTCTCTCTCTCTCTCTCTCTCCTCGCTCTCTCTCTCTCTCTCTCTCTCGCTCTCTCTCGCTCTCTCTCTCTGAACTTGCAGGCTACAGTACACATCTATCAAGCCAAGCCCATCGCTCATCGACCCTCAGGATTCCATGGCGGCCATCTTGCTCACACCGTTTGTGTCAGTATTTTTAGCCGTGGTCAGCGTCCTCTACAAAACTTAATATGGGAATGGAATCCCGTCTCTCTCTCTCTCTCTCTCTCTCTCTCTCTCTCTCCCTCCCTCCCTCCGTAGCCATGGCATCCAACAGGTGGCCATGCGATCCAAAGATAGCCCCTCCCACGTTTCCATCCATTTGCTATTTTCTAACCCCCCAAACCCATCGTCATCAAGCCCCCCCTCCCTCCCACTTTCTCTCCCTACTTTTTGGTTGCCCACTCTCCCCGGGTTGCAGCCTGCTTCTCTCTCTCTCCAACTCGCCCTCGTCGTTGGAACCCCACCCCTCACTCACCCCCTTGGACAGTAGTGTCTGAGCCCACGTGTAAAAGGGGGGGTTCAACACTCCGACCTGCTCTTCTCTGGCCGGCGTCGAAACGAAGTGGACCTTGTTCCTAAGTGGCGTTTTTTAAATTGTATTTTAGGAACAACGTAAAATATATATATTTTTCTCAACATTAAACAATTCAGCAATTGACGTCCAAGTCGTGGGAGACCTGAGTGGGGGGAACCAACAATAACCTGGAACCATGAAGTGGGGTTGGGTGTTTCTGGGGGCCCTGCTCTCTTTGGGGAACCTGTCCTGGGGAGAGAAGGGTCTGGAGATCCCTGAGTATGATGGGAAAGACCGCGTCCATGATCTCAATGCTAAGAACTACAAGTCTGTGATGAAGAAGTACGATGTCATGGTGATCTACTACCATACACATGTGGAGAACAACAAAAATGCCCAGAAAGTATTCGAGATGGAGGAGCTCGCCCTGGAGGTGGGTCCTATGGAGGGAATGGATGGAGGGATGGAGGGGAAGAGGGAGTAAGGATGAGAGAGATGGAGGAGTTGACCCTGGCCGTGGGTGTTGGGACAGCATGACGAAACGGAGGGATGAGGGGAAAAGGGGATGAAGGGTTGAGGGAGGTGGAGGAGATGGTCCCCGAGGCTATGACCCCTGAGGTGGGGAGAAAGGATGCTGAGAAAGAGGGGGAAAGTGAGAGAGTGGATAGAGGGAAGCTGAGGGATGAGAGAATGGAGGGAGGGGCAACAATGAGGGAGAGAGACATAGCATAATTTGAGCTGCAGGTACATTCCAGGAAGCCGGCAGCATCATCAACCCAGGGGGAAATGGAGGGAAGAGGGGATGAGGGAGAGAGAGAAAGAGACAAGGTGGCAGGGGAGAACACTACATGCAAAAAAAAAGCACCTTAATAGAAAATATAGACTGTCTTTCCTGAGAATATTAGGAACCTGGTTAGACTGAACCAGGATGTGGAGCACTCCAAATGTCTGGGCCTTGGACACGTCATGTTATTGGTTGTTGGTAACAGAGTTGAAGCTGGTCTGGTCTGTGTAGCTGAGTCCTAAATCTATAGGTTTTCGCTTCGGGGTTCTCTGGGTTATTTAGTTCTGGTTGAGGGTGTCCAAGCGGCTTGTGGGTATATTGGTATGTGTGCGTGCATGCAAGTACAGTATGTGGGTGTAGTGGACAAACTACGTAACTCCTGAATTCGGAGAGGGTCAAAATTAGACTATGACATCATAGCAACAACCGATATGTACCCTTGCAGTGCACACTGCACTGCATGCCCACAGCAGATCTGGGTCTGTATGTATCAAGCGTCTCAAAGAAGGAGTGCTGATCTAGAATCAGTTTAGCTTTTTAGATCATAATCAATAAGATTACATGGACAGGAGGGACCTGGGGCTGTTTGAATCAAGAGTTTCAAAGTAAGAGTACTAATCTAGGATCAGGTCCCCCCTATCCGTGTAATCTTATTCATTGTGATCAAAAATCCTAGATCAGCGCTCATACTCTGAGATGCTTGATACGGCCCCAGACTTACAGTGTCTTCTTACAGGTCTAGAGTAGCGCTAGCTGTCACGACTGTAAATAGCTCTGGACAGGGTTACCAAGAAGGTGAAGAGCCCTCCGGGGAGAGATAGAGAGCCATATACCACGGCTCTAACTTCTCTCAGTGCTTTCAATGCTCTCTCTGCACCATAATACACAACGCTAGGTGAACATCTTAACCTTCTACTGCAGTGGTTAAAGTACTTCTAAATCAGGGTCACACAGAGTGTTTTTTGGTAGTCTTAAACAAATCTACTTTGAGACAAAAGTATACACCTCACACACATGGTTATGGCCTTAAAAAAATAAGATACCTGTACCATGTCAGATATACATTTACATTTAAGTCATTTAGCAGACACTCTTATCCAGAGCGACTTAGAAATTGGTGCATTCAACTTAGGATAGCCAGTGGGACAACCACTTTTAATTTTTTTGTATTATGATTTTTTTCCAAAAAACGTTTATCGAGTTGAATTGTATTACATTTTTTTGTTTGCATCCCAATATTACACTTTATATACATCACAGAAAACTGAAATATAACAAAACCGTTTAACATTTAAACACTGGAGTTTCAGCGGGTTTTTTGAAATTTTTATTAATTATGAAATCATGAAAAATATTAATAACATTCCAACCATAAGGCCACTAGGTCATTTAACTGCAGGAAAGGGCTACATCATCGTTTATGTACCTACCACGCTTCGGATACGCCCATGTGCAGCCATGTAGCTGAGTTGAGCTGTGTGTGTGTGTGTGTGTGTGTGTGTGTGTGTGTGTGTGTGTGTGAATAGCTAGAACGCTGAGTCGCTGAGTAGCTAGACCCCTCACTGTCATACTGCTGACTTTTGGCCAATGTGGAGCGTTAGTTAGCCAATCAGCAACAAGCTCTCAGGGGTCTAAAATACATACTGAAAATAGCAGGTCATTTCCACCAAGCAGGATTTATTAATTTATGAATTATTAAATTATGTACCCTGACAAAATCAGATGTAATTGGATTTTTAAGAGTTCAGAACCCAATATACCTGTTATAATAGTTTTATTGCAGCAAAGACCCCAATTTCTCAAGATATTGATCAGAGGATTGGTCTAGCATGACGGTTTATGTTGTATGACTTGCTCTGACGCATTTCACAGATGGAAAATATCATATGATTTCACTTCAACCCTGTAATGTCCTGTAATGCTATTGGACAGATGAGTAGCACAAGATGTGTAATCCAATGTACTCTATATACGTAGTGATGAGGCTCCTGAGCTGCTGTCTCCTCATGGATGTCTCAAACCATAAATAGTGTGGATGAGAATGATTCAGCCATATACAAATTACAGCAGTCCCACAATGTCTAAGATTTTGCTTGTTTCTTTAAGTTGTTGTTGAGGTTGTGGTGGTGTCTGGATGCAAAAGCAGTGCTTATGTGAACAATTTAATGAAATGGTAATCTAGAGGTTTTGAGTGACATAACTGTTAAGAGTGTTGAGTGAGAGAGAGAGAGAAAGTTAAAATGCAGATGCACCACTTAAAGAGATTGAACGGGATCTTAAGCCCTTAGAAATTCGTAACATATTGTACAAATTGGAATTAGTGAAATATAATACGAATTGCAGGATTATATATTGATTATTATGTAAAAAACATTGCAGGATGTAACGTATCATACAAATTTTCGGGGACAAGTTTTGGCTCGTGAGCGCTACTTTCAAAACTACTGGTTGGAATTATACAAAAACTGTGCTGCATCACTTTAAGACAGGCAGCCTGAGCAAGATCACAAAACAACCTCCGGTTACCATCTTCTTGCCTGTGACAACCCTTCTCGACCTAGCGTGGCCGTAGCGAGGAAAGTGATCCTCCTCAGCATCTTCTTCTCTGAGAGGTCAAAGGTCAGAACTCTAGCGAGAGTCACCCCGGTCCTCGACCAGTCACACCTGAAATATGCCTAAAATGTCACCCTTTTAACCTTACCGGAGTCAGATTATCTCTCTCTCGCTCAAAAATAGGATCACTGAGCTGAATATCTATATCTATACAGTGCCTTCGGAAAGTATTCAGACCCCTTGACTTTTTCCATATTTTGTTACGTTACAGCCTTATTCTAAAATGTATTAAATAAAAATAAATCCTCAGCAATGCCCCACAATGACAAAGCGAAAACAGGTTTTTAGAAAATTTTGCAAATGTATTAAAATTAAAAAACACAAATACCTTATTTACATAAGTATTCAGACCCTTCGCTATGAGACTTGAAATTGAGCTCAGGTGCATCGTGTTTCCATTGATCTTCCTTGAGATGTTTCTACAACTTGATTGGGGTCCACCTGTGGTAAATTCAATTGATTGGACATGATTTGGAAAGGCACACACCTGTCTATATAAGGTCCCACAGTTGACAGTGCGTGTCAGAGCAAAAACCAAGCCATGAGGTCGAATTAATTGTCCGTAGAGGTCCGAGACACGATTGTGTCGAGGCACAGATCTGGGGAAGGGTACCAAACAAATTCTACAGCATTGAAGATCCCCAAGAACACAGTGGCCTCCATCATTCTTAAATGGAAGAAGTATGGAACCACCAAGACTCGTCCTAGAGCTGGCCGCCCGGCCAAACTGAGCAATCGGGTTCTTGGTCAGGGAGGTGACCAAGAACCCGATGGTCACTCTGACAGAGCTCTAGAGTTCCTCTGTGGAGATGGGAGAACCTTCCAGAAGGACAACCATCTCTGCAGCACTCCATCAATCAGGCCTTTGTGGTAGAGTGGCCAGACGGAAGCCACTCCTCAGTAAAAGGCACATGACAGCCCGCTTGGAGTTTGACAAAAGGTACGTAAAGACTCTCAGACCATGAGAAACAAGATTCTCTGGTCTGATGAAACCAAGATTGAACTCTTTGGCCTGAATGCCAAGTGTCACGTCTAGAGGAAACCTGGCACCATCCCTACGGTGAAGCATGGTGGTGGCAGCATCATGCTGTGGGGATGTTTTTCAGCGGCAGGGACTGGGAGACTAGTCAGAATCGAGGGAAAGATGAACGGAGCAAAGTATAGAGAGATCCTTGATGAAAACCTGCTCCAGAGCGCTCAGGACCTCAGACTGGGGCGAAGGTTCACCTTCCAACAGGACAATGACCCTAAGCACACAGCTAAGACAACGCAGGAGTGGCTTCGGACAAGTCTCTGAATGTCCTTGAGTGGCCCAGCCAGAGCCCGGACTTGAACCCGTTCGAATACATCTGGAGAGACCTGAAAATAGCTGTGCAGCAACGCTCCCCATCCAAACTGACAGAGCTTGAGAGGATCTGCAGAGAAGAATGGGAGAAACTCCCCAAATACAGGTGTGCCAAGCTTGTAGCGTCATACCCAAGAAGACCCGATGCTGTAATCGCTGCCAAAGGCGCTTCAACAAAGTACTGAGTAAAGGGTCTGAAAACGTATGTAAATGTCATATTTCAGTTTTCTAATTTGTAATAAATTAGCAGAAATTTCTAAAAATCTGTTTTTGCTTTGTCATGGGGTACTATGTGTAGATTGATGGTTACCATGTTCTCAGAATATAAGATATTAATGTTGTAGACACGTTTCATGGGAATTTTGCCAGAACATTCCTGTGTCCAACGTTGTTTAAATCATAGGACATTCTGTTATGGTCCCCTGGAAGTTTTTGTCTTGTTCCAAGCTTGTTCCAGGTACATCCCTAAATACGTTTTTAAGACGTCGCCTGAAGGTCCCAATGAAACGTAAACATTTTTACAGACCACCCCTTGTTACTGTTGTCGACCCTATCAAGCTAAGTACAGGCAAAATCCTAGAAGAAAATCTGGTTCAGCCTGCTTTCCAACAGACACTAGGAGACAAATTCACCTTTCAGCAGGAGGACAATAACCTAAAACACAATCCCAAATATACGTACACTGGAGTTGCTTACATGTCCTCACCTGGGATTTAAACTCATAACCTCTTGGTTCACGGCATTCATATCTTCCTGCTATGCCACCATGTATGTGTCAGTTATCAGTTAATCCGACTATTCTCCTATCAATAATTTGATTTATTTATTTCAGAAATGTTAGGGTTTTCTGTATAGTTGTCTAATGTTGGTGGGGTATTTTACTCTCTTTTAATGTTACTCCTTTATCACTATTATAAATCAAATCATTTTTCTTGAGTGTACTTTTAACCAAGCTGAGATTTAAATCAAAGTGCAAAGTGTAGCAATACAGGTGAATCCAGTCACTGACACAGACATGGTGGCGTAGCAGCAAGATTAGAATGCCGTGAACCAAAAGGTTGAGAGTTCAAATCCCAGGTGACTCACATGTTAAATAATAGTTACTGTATAAATGAACATGCACAATGTAATTGAGCCGACAAGGTGAAAAATCTGTCTGTGCCCTTGAGCAAGGCACTTAACCCTAATTTCCTCCACGGGCACCATATATCTATGGCTGACCCTGTAAAACAACATATGTCACTGCACCTATCCGGTGTATGTGACAATAAAACATATATTTTTATTTACATGCTAGCTAAGCAAGCATTAGTACACTACACTATGGTGGATTCTGTGTAGATTTAGGCTATGAGTCACATCTAGACTGTGTAGCATTGCTGTACTTGAATATGTGTAACATTTTATGAAAATATATCTATGTCTGCCTGGGCATTTTAGTGTTGCAGTGTCTACTGTGTATACACATCCAAGTCCCAAGGATTGCATTAAAAGTAAAAGACTTAATATGCTGAACCCTCACCAATTATCGCCTGAGGCACCTACAGTAAGCATAGTAAAGTACCTATATACAACATGGTTCTGCACGCTTATCAGTTTCACAATGGGATTCTTAAGTCTTAAATTTGACCAGACAAGTAGGCTACCTCTGGATCATACCCAATAAGAGGAAACACGTAGAACGTTGGGATACCAGACATAAGATAACTCTGCAACAACAAATCTTATAATGTATTTTCAGTCATTGTCCACCTAATGCTCCATGGCTGATATTGGCCACCATTGCTCTACCTATGGGTGCAGGGTAGGGACTGTAAGCTAGCCTGTACCATGTATCTATGTTGGGGAGGCAGGGAGTAGCAAATGTTAGTAAAGAGACTGTAACCCAAAGCCTGAGGAGCGAATGTACTGTAAGGCGAAAGGTCAAGGGTCAACCTTATAGGCTGAATGGGATACTGGCTAAAGGGGGCAGCGGGCCACCGGGTTCTACATGTTTTTGAAGGGGGGCAGCAGGCAGTTAAGCCTTTATGGCTCACTGGCTTTGAAGAGGGGAATAGTGAAGAATAGATGCATCTATCCGTAGTCCAAATGCTACGTTTTCTTGGGTCAAACTGGGGTGTAGTTTTTACTCTTCTTTGGGAGAGGGATGGAGCAGGCCTGACATGAAATGGGATAAGGGACAGCGAGCTTAAAGCTCACAGTCCCTACCCTGCAAACAGTAGTAGAGCATGGTTACTGTAGGGTGTCCAATCAAAAACGCATATTTTGACCAACAGGTAAAATACTATGTTAATTGTGTAGACAATCCTCCAATAAAACCAATGGTCCAATGTCTCTATCACGATCTGTTCAAAAGCTATTGGAGTTTTTACCCTTGTAGGATGGCCAGAATTAGGGTCGGCTAAATCAATAGAGAGCAACAAGTGGTCAAAAATCAGGAAAATTACACAGCATCATGTCATCTAGACTGGATACTGTGAGAGAATAATGGCTACTGACAGTCTCACTTTCCTGTTGTACTCATCATCTTTCTTCTTGTATCCACAGTACATAAAACAATATAGCGGTAAGATAGATATCGATTTTGAGACATGACATATTTTAGTATAGGCTTTTCATATTATTGCAAAATTCCTGTTCTTTTTCGAAGATTTCTCACAAAAACAAGCGAATCTCTGTGAAATGTCAATGGAGCACTGAGTGAGCGTACCGCAAGCTTTTTTATTTTCAAAGCCTTTTACATTTAATTCAGCTCAAAAACCTTTACACACTGTGGCCCTCAATGGCTGATATTAGGTATTTAGGTATTTTATTAGGATCCCCATTAGCTGTTGCAAAAGCAGCAGCAACTCTTCCTGGGGTCCACACAAAACATGAAACATGACATAATACAGAACATTAATAGAAAAGAACAGCACAAGGACAGAACTACATACATTTGGACAGAACTACATATATTGATTGGCCACCCCTGGAGCTACCTGTGGATAATAGTACATTAGCTAGTTCCTCCACGTCTTCCTTGCATTACTAGCTGCATCTTCTACAGTACCATGTGGAATAGACATTCCCTGTTGTATTGAGCTGAAGGTTCAGACTGTCTTCATGGCAACCGCGTCACTCTTCTGGCGCCATGCTGTTGATGCAAAATAACATCATCACTGCTCATTAGGCAGCAGCAACAATAACAATACTTTTATTACTGCCAGTTCTCATGAGAGTAGCGATATAATGCAAGCCCAGAGTTACTAACTAAGAAATTAAAAAGGTTTTGAAAGTGGTTGAGTACAACATTTGTGGATGATTAAAATGTTACAAAGGATAAAGTATCCTATGGTTAAGATATTGTGAAGGTCAATAAACTGTGTGTCTTGGGCTTCATAGTTTGCGATGTCTATATTCTATTCAATCCATTACTCTTAATTGTGATAATTTAATTTTAACACAGTTCCACGGTCCTGCTCTTCCTTATAGCCCTCTACTTCCTGACTGTACGCTCCATAAATGCCTTTCCTCTGATGGCACTTTGGAATTAACAGATCCACAGGACAGCATGGACCAAGTCCAGACCATGAGCTTAGTCAATCAGTGAATGGATCAAGAGCTTGTTGAAAGGATCTACCAAAGCATGGCATCTCTGTGCCAGCCAGCCAGCTTGGAGACCACAGCCAGCCAGTCAGTCAGTTAGTCAGCCAGCCAGCCAGCCAGGAGACCACAGCCAGCCAGTCAGTCAGTTAGTCAGCCAGCCAGCCAGGAGACCATAGCCTCATTGGTTCTGACTCTGACCATGACCGCAACCCAGTCTCATCAGTCATGAACTGACTGACACAGACTTCTCCCACTCCAAGCCAAAATGTAACATCTGATTATCTTAGTAGTGAAGAGAACAAAGACTGTGTTCCTCAATATAAAATGGCTTCCTTTCCTTGTCTCCTCTATGGCTTATAACTAGGAATATGAGTTTTACCTGACCAGGAACAATTCTGGAAATAGCTATGGAAAAAAACTTAGTGAAACACTCCCTAGTTATAGGGAGAACTCTAGGCTAGGGCTCAAGTTTTATAGTGGTAAGGTGACATGGCCATGAAAAACTGGTCCTACAGATAGCTGGAAGGACAGGATATAATTTCCCCCTTGCTTCCACCCGTCGTGTCTTGCCAGGTCCTGGTCTTCGAGGAAATGGCACGTGGATAGAAAGATAGTTAAAGTTATTGAGACGCACATTCATTAATCACAGCCACAGTGGCAATGGTGGGGCTATGATACCGCAAGGTGGAAAAACACTCACACAGATAATTATTTATTGATGTGTGTGTGTATGTGTATGTGTACAGTGGGGAGAACAAGTATTTGATACACTGCCGATTTTGCAGGTTTTCCTACTTACAAAGCATGTAGAGTTCTGTAATTTTTATCATAGGTACACTTCAACTGTGAGAGACGGAATCTAAAACAAAAATCCAGAAAATCACATCGTATGATTTTTAAGTAATTAATTTGCATTTTATTGCATGACATAAGTATTTGATACATCAGAAAAGCAGAACTTAATATTTGGTACAGAAACCTTTGTTTGCAATTACAGAGATCATACGTTTCCTGACCAGGTTTGCACACACTGCAGCAGGGATTTTGGCCCACTCCTCCATACAGACCTTCTCCAGATCCTTCAGGTTTCGGGGCTGTCGCTGGGCAATACGGACTTTCAGCTCCCTCCAAAGATTTTCTATTGGGTTCAGGTCTGGAGACTGGCTAGGCCACTCCAGGACCTTGAGATGCTTCTTATGGAGCCACTCCTTAATTGCCCTGGCTGTGTGTTTCAGGTCGTTGTCATGCTGGAAGACCCAGCCACGACCCATCTTCAATGCTCTTACTGAGGGAAGGAGGTTGTTGGCCAAGATCTTGCGATACATGGCCCCATCCATCCTCCCCTCAATACGGTGCAGTTGTCCTGTCCCCTTTGCAGAAAAGCATCCCCAAAGAATGGTGTTTCCACCTCCATGTTTCACGGTTGGGATGGTGTTCTTGGGGTTGTACTCATCCTTCTTCTTCCTCCAAACACGGCGAGTGGAATTTAGACCAAAAAGCTCTATTTTAGTCTCATCAGACCACATGACCTTCTCCCATTCCTCCTCTGGATCATCCAGATGGTCATTGGCAAACTTCAGACGGGCCTGGACATGCGCTGGCTTGAGCAGGGGGACTTTGCGTGCGCTGCAGGATTTTAATCCATGACAGCGTAGTGTGTTACTAATGGTTTTCTTTGAGACTGTGGTCCCAGCTCTCTTCAGGTCATTGACCAGGTCCTGCCGTGTAGTTCTGGGCTGATCCCTCACCTTCCTCATGGTCATTGATGCCCCACGAGGTGAGATCTTGCATGGAACCCCAGACCGAGGGTGATTGACCGTCATCTTGAACTTCTTCCATTTTCTAATAATTGCGCCAACAGTTGTTGCCTTCTCACCAAGCTGCTTGCCTATTGTCCTGTAGCCCATCCCAGCCTTGTGCAGGTCTTCAATTTTATCCCTGATGTCCTTACACAGCTCTCTGGTCTTGGCCATTGTGGAGAGGTTGGAGTCTGTTTGATTGAGTGTGTGGACAGGTGTCTTTTATACAGGTAACGAGTTCAAACAGGTGCAGTTAATAAAGGTAATGAGTGGAGAACAGGAGGGCTTCTTAAAGAAAAACTAACAGGTCTGTGAGAGCCGGAATTCTTACTGGTTGGTAGGTGATCAAATACTTATGTCATGCAATAAAATGCTAATTAATTACTTAAAAATCATACAATGTGATTTTTTGGATTTTTGTTTTAGATTCCGTCTCTCACAGTTGAAGTGTACCTATGATAAAAATTACAGACCTCTACATGCTTTGTAAGTAGGAAAACCTGCAAAATCGGCAGTGTATCAAATACTTGTTCTCCCCACTGTATGTGTGGTTGTTTTTGCTTCATCCCATGTGACAACATGTGACAGAACAACAACAACTTTATGAATATCTTGTTATTTAGTATGAGCATTTTAGAACTTCTAGAACTATAGCTCCTCCCTGTGTGTGTGTGTTTACCTTGAGCATTTGTCTTGAGTGCCCACCAGGTTGGCGGGGTAGAAGGTTTTCACTTTTGGGACGATTCTATTGGTTTCTGTGCCCCAGGCAAGCTCAATCAAGTGCAGCTAAAGCATTTAAAATTATTAAAAATAATATTAGAACCCATGTCTGGAAATTAGCCGTATACAGGAGAGGTATGCAGTGGCGACCCGTCATTCAGGGCAGGTGTGGCAGAGCCAGTTTGCAAACAATGTAAAACAATAAAAATATGTATCATTGAGTCAACACAGCCGCATACAAACATGGTCTCTTTTTTGCTTTCTTGAGTAAGGCAGCTCCAAAATGTAGTTGTTTCAGCCTAGCTCAGTGCTTTCTGTGGTAGTGGGGCAGCCAGTGGAAAATACGGAGCGTAGGGGTTGGTAATGTTCTTTAGTTGCGCCGTGATTGGCTCAGTGTTCTGTCACTCATGGGGACACTACGTGACCGCCAAATCTAAGGGTAGAGCTCGAAAATTCAAGTCCGTTGGGCGCTGCCATAGAGTTACATTAGAAGTGCCCATCCAAGAAGGCTCAAGGTCATTGGCCACAGATAAAATGACGTCAAATCACGTTATATCTACAGTAGCTTTGATTGGACTGATCATGTCAACATCATATTTTCTAAATATTAGCTAGCAGTCGTCATCATGAATCAAGTCGACAATCTACTGGCAAATCCTTTTTAATCCTTGTCATATGAAGAGAAATTATAGATAAAACGTATCGGTGCTCATCGGCCATTGGACATAAACATTACACAACAAGTTGGAAATCGCAAATTCAACAATGAGTGGTTTGGAAGGAATCAGTGGCTAACTGCAAGCATTGCAAAGCAATCACTAGCCTGCTATTCAGTGGAGTGGCTGTGTGGTCCCATGTCTAGTTTTAAGGGTCTCTTTTCCAAGCTTAAAATGATAAACATTCAACATTGGCCATGCTGTCAATCCAGCATGATTTCTGCCGCGCTCAAAACAACTGTTAACTCGGAACTGGGAAATCTGACTTCAGTGAGTTCAAGAGACCTGGGAAGTCGGGAAAAAACGAGCTCCGACTGGGAAAATACGTTTTGAACAGTCATCCAACTCAGAATTGTAAATCAGGAACTCAGGCCTCTTTCTAGAGCTACGACCTGAAGATCACTGAAGTCATCATGATTCGACCTAGTTTTTTTCCCTGAGTTCCCAGTTGTCTTGAAAGCACCATAAATCCAGAGAATGCCAGACTTTGATGACAAAGTTTGATGACAAAATTTGCCCACGAAGGACCGCCGCGCCACCTTCCTGTTCAAGTGAGCACAGCACAACAAGGTGAGTCCAAAAATGTATTGTATTCTGCTGCATTAATGATGTAATATGCCAGGGCGATATGTATACTGTAGCTAAGAAAGTAATGCTAAGTGTATGTTGTGTAGTAAGCTGTTAGTAGCCCATGTGCCTCACCCTAATAATTTGGTCAATTTGCCCCTCTTAATTTCACCAACTGTTCTGACTTAGTGGTACACATGTAGCCTATAACCTGTTTTAGAGAAATGTAATCATTGAATATTGTAAGAGCTTTAATTGTCTGCTTATGTGCCCCCTTTATTTATCCTACGGATCTGAATTGGTGTACAGGGAGAACACTGTAAGAACGGCCCTTGTTTTGAATTCTGTCACTGTACATTTCAAAAGTGCTGAACAAATAGTTATATTGACTATGTCCGTCCTAGCTCGGTCATTAATGTCTTAATCGAAATTACGGATTGCCTCTTATCCGCTTGTCGTCCCCTTATGCCATAGTTTGTACATCTCAACTGTCAGTAGAAACCACATTTGTTTAAGCAAGTCAGCCATTACATTTACATTTTAGTCATTTAGCAGACGCTCTTATCCAGAGCGACTTACAGTTAGTGAGTGCATACATTTTTTATTTTTTTTATTTGTTCATACTGGTCCCCCGTGGGAAACGAACCCACAACCCTGGTGTTGCAAACGCCATGCTCTACCAACTGAGCTACACGGGACTATCCAGCCATATCAGCTATGTTTTTTAAAAAGGCAGTTAATGAGGCTGAATGAACTGTTTCACTGCCAGACAAGGCTCCGCTGATAGCCAGGTGTAGCAGTGGTAAGGTGTTGGGACTCTGCTGTTGGGACAGCTTTATGTAGGCCCTAACAGTTTGTGGGCACCATTTGTCACCGTTATAGTGCAATTAATGTATTGTTTAGTGTTGTGTTGTGGCTTTGCTGGCATGCATCCCCCCTTTGGCTGTCCCGATAGGAGAACCCTTTGAATAACCATTTTTGGATCCAGGTAGAAGCCTTTTGGTTCTATAAGGAATCCAAAAGGGTTCTACCTGGAACCAAAATTGGTTATCCTATGGGGACATTACTGTGTTTACGTAATGCCAAGTGACCCTTGTACTATCCTCACCAACCAACCCATAAAGAAACTATGGATGCATCTCAAATGGCACTCTATATACTTGATCATTATACTTATGTAACCGATGTGAAATGGCTAGCTAGTTAGCGGTGCGTGCTAGTAGCGTTCAGTGATGTCATTCGCTCTGAGACCTTGAAGTAGTTGTTTCCCTTGCCCTGCAAGGGCCATAGCTTTAGTGGAGCAATAGGTAACGATGCTTCGTGGGTGACTGTTGTCAATATGTTCAGAGGGTCCCTGGTTCGAGTCCAGGTTTGGGCAAGGAGAGGGACGGAAGCAACTGTGTTAAACTCACACCATCCAATGATCACACAGCACTGCATAAACATGATACAATTCTGTAAACATCCCTGCACTACACCCCAGTCCTAGCGATTTGTACAATATCTGTTCAGCGCTAAAAAAGAAAGAGCAGGATATTGGTCTCAGGCCCTTATGAAGTCTCTATCCCCATCCATCCTATCAACAGTCAGTTTTCCCACTGCACTACAGCACACCCCAGTTTTCTAACCTAGTAGATAATCAGACTCCTATCCCCAGATTCTGGACACACACACACACACACACACACACACACACACACACACAGATTCTGCAGCGTTGGCTGGCTGCAGCCTGTAGCAGACAGCTATGGGGGTTCTGTACTGTACTTCTCAGCAAGTCTCCAAAGCCTTGCCAAAATAGTCCCTGATGAAGCCAGAGAACCGGCCGTCTGGCTGCTCTCTCTCTGTCTGTGTGGAGCTACATTTAACCCACCTACTAACACATGGTGCAGTTGATGGTGGCGACTAGGTTGCTGAGCTTTAGTTGATTTCTACTGTCTGCTCTGGAATATATATATATATATATATATATAATTTTTTTTTTTTTAATTTTAGGACCATTCAGTGAATGTCTGGGTGAATATAATCTGCTGTCTGAATATCATTTGTAGAATCTGAGGTAGAATTCAGAAGAATATTGGACATTAAAGCCTAGATATCTCTTTAATGTCTCAAAGAGAGTACATTTCAATTGTTGTGCTTCTATGAGGTGGATTTGACCTCAGTGCAGGTTCATTGAGGTTGTGGTTCCCAGATTTAGTCACAAGTGACAGGCAACGTGACACACTGTTATCCATTGTGTTTGTACTGTAAGGCCTAGACTCTAGAGGACACACACACATGCATGCACGCACACACACAACGTTGCTGTTGTTTTATAATAGCCTGTACTTCATGTTGTGCCTAATGATTAATAGATGACCCTCCGCTCTCTCCGTAGGCCTACTGGATGTTGGAATGTATTTTTATATCTTATTCATAGGAGAGGTAATGTCAGGGAAAACGGTGCGCACGCAGAGAGGGGCATTATTTCTGATACCTCAACCTACCTGTAATTGTATGTAATATGTATTTTAGTTTGATACACTAGTCTTTAGAATATCTTGTATTTCTAACAATATATATTTTTATGTATCTTTTGCCCATCTCTGCATGCATGCACGCACGCAAACACACACACACACACACACACACACACACACACACACACACACACACACACACACACACACACACGAAAAGACAAGGGAGCAAAAAAGTGCCTGGTTAAAGTTTAAAACTCACATTTTTGTATTTACATTTCTTGTTTTATTCCCTCAAACTAGAACTAGAGAGAGAGCCAAAGTAGGAAAGGGTGTAAGGGGTGTCAGTCGTTGGTGTCATGGTTACTTTGAAGTGTAAACATTAGAAACACCTGTTCTTTGGAGTATCATGTGGTAACGTCTTTAGCTTAATATGTAAACTATCTTGAGCACCAGTGGAGCCTGCTGAGGGGAGGACGGCTCATTATAATGGCTGGAACGGAGTAAATGGAATGACATCAAACACATGGAAACCATGTGTTTGATGTATTTGATAGTATTCCACCCATTCTGCTCCAGCCATTACCTTGAGCCCGTCCTCCCCAATTAAGGTGCCACCAACCTCCTGTGTTGAGCACGTTTGGAGTGATACACAATATACAGTACAGGTTGGTAAATAAAGGATCTGTATTTCTAAGTAGTATTGTAGGTCCTGGAGTTTTTGCAGTTCAGGTCATGTGGTCTGGAAAAACTGATGGTCCTAGCAATAAGTAGTATAGTTTACCCCAGTTCTGTGCATTATTTGACATCTTAGGTGTTCTGCTTCTGACGTCCAGGTAAAACAGCCAGAATGATGTACTCCAGCAGAATAGACAGTTTCTGATAAAGCTTTGCCACAAAGCCTCACTGTTCTCCCTGATTGATTTATCCCGCTTGGCTAAACAGCAGCTGAACCTGCAGAGTGATGTGTGATGCGAGGAGAACATTGGCTGGTTGGCTGGTTTCGTGTGTGACATATTTGCGATGGAGCTCATATAGGGAGCATGAGTCACTCCTCCAGACTCATATCTGCACTCCTCAGCTATCTACCAGGAGACACTGTAGTATGTGCTGGTGTGAAGTCCGATATGATTTGGAATGGACATTCAATATCATGTAAAACTGGAATGATAGGCTATTAAAGGTGCATTCTGTAACTTTCAATTCATTTGAATTCCCCAGTGGAATGAGATAGGCCTAATACAAAAATAGCCTACATCTGGCTAAGACCGTTACAATCATCAAGACCCACTACCTACTACAAAGAACAGGGGCAGCACTTTTGACCAGAAATAAAAGTTTCAGAAATCACATATTTCATACCAGGAAAGCATTTTTATTACATCTATGTCTATTCAGGGCACTTCTTTTAGCCACACCTACGGTATGCGACTCAGCAACGTGTATACATCTGGTGTTTAACTCTTTAATGCCCACCCTGCTCAGTGTTGTTGTAACATGTTGGTGTAGGCTGTAGGGATGCCCTGGTGTGTTAAAGCTACATCATCACACACGAACACACACACACTGGTGTTTTACAGTTACATGCATTAATTATTGACATTATAGCTGGAAGCGGATACGATAGAACTGGAAGGCTCCAGGCCTTCTTTTGAATTGTGAAAAGCCTTTGTGATATTTGGGGTGTGAAGTTGAACTGACGTTGAGTAGAGAAGCACTGACATACGACAAGTTGAGTTGGAGTGAGAAAACAAACATGGTGACCAAATGAGAGATTCTACATCTTGGTAAAATCATTGGATGTTATAGCTGCAGAGATGGTGTTTCTATGTTTGAATGATGAGGATGATTTGTATTTGAATAAAGCTGGGAAACGTTGCAACAGTAGTCATAGAAACAGGGAAGGATGCACATGCAGCCATTTCCACACACAACCTATAACCCCCCCATCATCATAGAGACTATCCCCGTGAGTGGCTCAGAGGTGACGCACACACAGATGTGTGGTGACTCATCGAACAACGTGCACTTACAACCACATTGGCAGCGATAAAGATACTATACAGCTTCCAGAACAGTTTTACTGCACTGCCACACAGCAAGGTTGAGGTGACCTGATAGAGCTATAGCTGTACTGTAACCATTAGTTATTTTAGTTTATGGACATGACATGAATGCACGATTTACAGGAAATTACGGATCTACTGTGCTAGCTGTGTGTTTTCTATGCACTTAGTCCGTCCCTCATTCAACCATAGAATATGAAAGAGGTTGCCTCTAAACATTGATACAGAGGCTGACACTTCTTCAACCATCTTGGTATGATTGAAGGTTGGGTAATCTGATCCAAGATCTGCGGTTAGGAGGAACTTCTACCACGTCATCTTTTCCCTTTGGTCCCATCAGCCAACACCTCTCATCTGTGTCTGGACAGTGAGAGAGGGAGCCAAGAAGTCACAGTGCTAAAGAGAGTGCTAAAGAGAGAGGTCACAATGAGTTAGATAGAAGCTGCAGTCAGAGAGAAACAGAAAGTGAGACTGATCTCTCTGTGAGGAGATGATTGATAGTCTGACCGACTAGAGTGAATGTTAGTCGTGTATTAGCTATCCCTCTCCCTCCCTTCTCCTCCCTCCTTCTATCTCTCCCCCCTCCCATATGTATCAAAGCTTCACATCTTCTCCGGTCTCTTTCCCCTCCCTCCCTCCCTCCCTCCCTCCCTCCCTCCCTCCCTCCCTCCCTCCCTCCCTCCCTCCCTCCCTCCCTCCCTCCCTCCCTCTTTCCTTCCCTTCTCCTTCGTCTTTCTCTCCCTTTTCCTCCCTCTTTCTCTCCCTTCTCCTCCCACTTTCTCTCCCTTCTCCTCCCTCCCTCCTTCCCTCCCACCCCTTCACGTTTTCCCCGGTCTCTCTCTGAGCTCCCCAGGAGGCCTTATATAGCTGTAGGACTGTCTTGCTCAGCTCCCCACCCCAACGCCAGTTCAGTTCAGTCTCAGTCTCTCTTATAAATACCCCTGCTCAGACTAATATGGAAGTGCCTTGGAGGTATCGGATGGGTAGCCTGTGATGGAGGAGGAGAAGTTGGAGTGGGCTGTGTGGGGGGGGACGACGACAGACCTTTAGTACACTAGTATGTGGACACCCCTTCAAATTAGTGGATTTGGCTATTTCAGACACACCCATTGCTGACAGGTGTATAAAATCGAGCACACAGCCATGCAATCTCCATAGACAAACATTGGCAGTAGAATGGCCCATAATGTAGAGCTCAGTGACTTTCAACGTGGCACTGTCATAGGATGCCACCTTTCCAACAAGTCAGCTTGTGAAATTTCTGCCCTGCTAGAGCTGCCCCGGTCAACTGTAAGTGCTGTTATTGTGAAGTGGAAATGTCTAGGAGTAACAACAGCTCAGCCGCAAAGTGGTAGGCCACACAAGCTCACAGAACGGGACTGCCATGTGCTGAAGCGCGTAATGCATAAAAATGGTCTGTCCTCGGTTGCAACACTCACAAACTGCCTCTGGAAGCAACGTCAGCACAAGAACTGTTCGTCGGGAGCTTCATGAAATGGGTTTCCATGGCCGAGCAGCCGCACATAAGCCTAAGATCACCATGCGCAATGCCAAGCGTCGGCTGGAATGGTGTAAAGTTCGCCGCCATTGGACTCTGGAGCAGTGGAAACACATTCTCTGGAGTGATGAATCATGCTTCACCATCTGGCAGTCCGACAGACAAATCTGGGTTTGGCAGATGCCAGGAGAACGCTACCTGCCCGAATGCATAGTGCCAACTGTAAAGTTTGGTAGAGGAGGAATGATGGTCTGGGGCTGTTTTTCATGGTTAGGCCCCTTAGTTCCAGTGAAGGGAAATCTTAAAGCTACAGCATACAATGACATTCTAGATGATTCTGTGCTTCCAACTTTGTGGCAACAGTTTGGGGAAGGCCCTTTCCTGTTTCAGCATGACAATGCCCCCGTGCACAAAGCGAGGTCCATACAGAAATGGTTTGTCGAGATAGGTGTGGAAGAACTTGACTGGCCTGCACAGAGCCCTGACCTCAACCCCATTGAACACCTTTGGGATGAATTGGAACGCCGACTGAAAGCCAGGCCTAATCACCCAACATGGGTGCCCGACCTCACTAATGCTCTTGTGGCTGAATGGAAGCAAGTTCCCACACCAATGTTCCAACATCTAGTGGAAAGCCTTCCCAGAAGAGTGGAGGTTGTTATAGCAGCAAAGGGGGTACCAACTTAATGCCCATGATTTAGAAATTAGATGTGCGACGAGCAGGTGTCCACATGCTTTTGGTCATGTAGTGTATCTTTGCTTGAACCACTACTGGAGTGGGCTATATCAGCTAATCATCGCTAATGTGGGCTGGATGAATCAGCTAGTTAGCGAGGCTATGCTGTCAAAACAAGCTAGTCTTCACTTGTTTTAAATGTGTTCTGCTACTGACAAGCAGTTGAACTGCAGTTGCCCCTTTCCCTCACCATGAGACCACACATGCTAGCAACTCCAAAGTAACTTACTACTGGCGATATTTATTTCAAACTCACCCCTGTGAGTCGGTGGGTAGCTCATGCATGCTACTAGGATGCAATGCACTGCCGCGTTCGCGGTGGCAGAAGGGCGGGGATAGGACTTTTTTCAAGATTAATGGGTTTATGAGAACTGATCTACTTTGATAAGCAATTCGTTGCATTTAAAGTTACAAGAGATAAGAGACTAAAAATACAATAAAAAGTAAATCCTTTTTTTTAAACGCCACCAATCAAAACTGCACTTTGTCCTTAGGAGGGCAAATACTTTGTGAATACAGGCCCTGAACTATAGCCTTTCAGTATGTTGTTGAAAGAGTAGTTGCGCTTATTCTGAATCTCAGTTGTCTGTTGAAGTTGGATTGTTCTGTACTCTGCGTCTTGACCTGTCAGCATCTCTGTGTTCTATTGACTGTCCTGTATGGTGGAAGTATTCTGCAATCTATATACTGTCCTGTGATGTAATGACCAAATGTCCTAATATACACTGAGTGTACAAAACATTAGGAAACTTGCTCTTTCCATGACATAGATTGTCTAGTTGAATCCAGTAGAAAGCTATTATCACTTTATGATGTCACTTGTTAAATCCACTTCAATCAGTGTAGCTGAAGGGGAGGAGACAAGTTAAAGAAGGATTTTTAAGCCTTGAGACAACTGAGACATGGATTGTGCGTGTGTGCCATTCAGAGGGTGAATCGGCAAGACAAAAGATTTAAGTGCCTTTAAACTGGGTATGGTAGTTTGTGCCAGGCGCACCGGTTTGAGTGCGTCAAGAACTGCAATGCTGCTGGATTTTTCATGCTCAACAGTTTCCCGTTTGTATCAAGAATGGTCCAACACCCAAAGGACATCCAGCCAACTTGACCCAACTGTGGGAAGCAATGGAGTCAACATGGGACAGCATCCCTGTGGAACGCTTTCGACACCTTGTAGAGTCCATGCCCTGACGAATTGAGGCTATTCTGAGGGCAAAAGGGGGTGCAACTAACATACTACATTTGATAAAGTACGACTGGGGTTTATATATAAATGCCTGGAGCATTTCAATTTTGGACCATCTCTTATAAATTGGGTTAAAATCATGTATAGTAACCCTAGGTGTAAAATAGTAAATAATGGCTATTTCTCTGAAAGTTTTAAACTGTCAAGAGGAGTGAAACAAGGTTGTCCACTATCGGCATATCTATTTATTATTGCCATTGAGATGTTAGCTATTAAAATCAGATCCAACAATAATATCAAGGGATTAGAAATCCAGGGCTTAAAAACAAAGGTGTCATTGTACGCTGATGATTCATGTTTTCTTTTAAATCCGCAAATTGAATCCCTCCACAGCCTCATAGAGGATCTAGATACATTTTCTAACCTCTCTGGATTACAACCAAATTATGATAAATGTACTATATTGCGCATTGGATCACTAAAAAATACAATTTTTACATTACCATGTAGTTTACCAATAAAATGGTCTGATGGTGATGTGGATATACTCGGAATACATATCCCAAATGAAATAAATGGTCTCACTCCCCAAAAAATGTATAGAAAGTTAGATAAGATCATGCTACCATGGAAAGGTCAATACCTTTCAATTTGTGGAAAAATCACCCTGATGAACTCTTTAGTATTATCCCAGTTTACCTATTTGCTTATGGTCTTGCCTACGCCTAGCGAACAGTTTTTAAAATTATATGATAAAAAAATAGTCCATTTTATTTGGAACGACAAGCCAGAAAATTTTTTACGGGCCTGTTTATATAATGAATATGAATTAGGAGGACAGAAATTATTAAATATTAAAGCATTAGACCTATCACTAAAAGCTTCAGTCATACAAAAATAATACTTAAATCCGAACTGGTTCTCTAGCAAACTAGTAAGATTGTCTCACCCAATGTTCAAGAAGGGAATTTTTCCCTTTATTCAGATTACAACCCCTGACTTTCAGGTATTTGAAAAGGAAATAATCTCCCAAATATCACTATTTCTAAAACAAGCCATAGAAAGTTGGTTGCTATTTCAATTTAATCCTCCAGAAAAAATAGTATATAGTATGTATAAGCATGAAGTAGAAGCCTAAGCATTGTTGTTCACTAGTTTACTCCAATTAGGGAAGGTATGGTGGGGTTGGAAAGTAATAAAGGGAAATATATATATTTTTAAAGGATATGTATGTATATATATATGTATGTATATGCGTATATGTATGTATGTGTATGTATGTGTATATATATATATATATATATATATATATATATATATATATATATATATATATATATATATACAGTGGGGGAAAAAGTATTTGATCCCCTGCTGATTTTGTACGTTTGCCCACTGACAAAGAAATGATCAGTCTATAATTTTAATGGTAGGTTTATTTGAACAGTGAGAGACAGAATAACAACAACAAAATCCAGAAAAACGCATGTCAAAAATGTTATAAATTGATTTGCATTTTAATGAGGGAAATAAGTATTTGACCCCCTCTCAATCACAAAGATTTCTGGCTCCCAGATGTCTTTTATACAGGTAAGGAGCTGAAATTAGGAGCACACTCTTAAAGGGAGTGCTCCTAATCTCAGCTTGTTACCTGTATAAAAGACACCTGTCCACAGAAGCAATCAATCAATCAGATTCCAAACTCTCCACCATGGCCAAGACCAAAGAGCTCTCCAAGGATGTCAGGGACAAGATTGTAGACCTACACAAGGCTGGAATGGGCTACAAGACCATCGCCAAGCAGCTTGGTGAGAAGGTGACAACAGTTGGTGCGATTATTCGCAAATGGAAGAAAAACAAAAGAACTGTCAATCTCCCTCGGCCTGGGGCTCCATGCAAGATCTCACCTCATGGAGTTGCAATGATCATGAGAACGGTGAGGAATCAGCCCAGAACTACACGGGAGGATCTTGTCAATGATCTCAAGGCAACTGGGACCATAGTCACCAAGAAAGCAATTGGTAACACACTACACCGTGAAGGACTGAAATCCTGCAGCGACCGCAAGGTCCCCCTGCTCAAGAAAGCACATATACATGCCCGTCTGAAGTTTGCCAATGAACATCTGAATGATTCAGAGGAGAACTGGGTGAAAGTGTTGTGGTCAGATGAGACCAAAATTGAGCTCTTTGGCATCAACTCAGCTCGCCGTGTTTGGAGGAGGAAGAATGCTGCCTATGACCCCAAGAACACCATCCCCACCATCAACCATGGAGGTGGAAACATTATGCTTTGGGGGTGTTTTTATGCTAAGGGGACAGGACAACTTCACTGCATCAAAGGGACTATGGATGGGGCCATGTACCGTCAAATCTTGGGTGAGAACCTCCTTCCCTCAGCCAGGGCATTGAAAATGAGTCGTGGATGGGTATTCCAGCATGACAATGACCCAAAACACACGGCCAAGGCAACAAAGGAGTGGCTCAAGAAGAAGCACATTAAGGTCCTGGAGTGGCCTAGCCAGTCTCCAGACCTTAATCCCATAGAAAATCTGTGGAGGGAGCTGAAGGTTCGAGTTGCCAAACATCAGGCTTGAAAACTTAATGACTTAGAGAAGATCTGCAAAGAGGAGTGGGACAAAATCCCTCCTGAGATGTGTGCAAACCTGGTGGCCAACTACAAGAAACGTCTGACCTCTGTGATTGCCAACAAGGGTTTTGCCACCAAGTATTAAGTCATGTTTTGCAGAGGGGTCAAATACTTATTTCCCTCATTAAAATGCAAATCAATTTATAACATTTTTGACATGCGTTTTTCTGGATTTTTTTGTTGATATTCTGTCTCTCACTGTTCAAATAAACCTACTATTAGAATTATAGACTGATCATGTCTTTGTCAGTGGGTAAATGTACAAAATCAGCAGGGGATCAAATACTTTTTTCCCTCACTGTATATATATATGCGAGAAAAAAATATATATCTGCAATATTAAAGCTGATCTACCCCCTAATAAACAGAAAAAAAATAAAAATATACTAACATACAAAAATGAATGACGACGTAGTAAAATTGCCAAGCATAGTAGTGGATAAGTATCCAGATTAGAGCACACTATTAAAAGTAATATAGTGACTAGGCACAATATGTTAGTGTGGACATTGGGACACATACACTCTGTGTTATGCTTTGTTTAAGGTCCTTTGTTTACACTCCTGTTCAATGACAGTCTTGCTTTAGTCTTGTAATAGTCACTGAAGGTGAATGATTATGGCCGGGATTCAATCAAAAACGCATTGTTGACAATGCACCTTACAAAGGACATTTCCAGACGTTCGTGGAGATCGCATTCACGGTCTGTGGATGTTGGCTCAAGTGTAAATTACTTGACCTTTAAAAGTCAAGTGCAGTGTGCTTGTCGAGGATGCCCCTTCAGTTGAATCCCAGCCTATATGTGAATGTCATGTGCTAAAGCAAGACTTCTCTCTACAGTTACTCACCAGTCCAGCCGCCCTGACGTACCAGGTATGTTCAGGCCCTCAAAACAACCCCCTAGAAAGCTACTGCCCTACAGCAACCCCTCAGCAGCTTTCTTTCAATGCTCTGTGACTGTGTATGTCCCAAATGGCACCCTATTCTCTAATTATTGCTCTACATTTGACCAGAGCCGTAGGGCCCAGGTCAAAAGTAGTGCACGATATAGGAAATAGGTTGCCATTTGGGAGGCAGACTATGATTGTGCATCTATGGACTGCAGTAGGGAATGAAATGTTGCAAGTAAAGCTGTCCTATACTCACCATAGCTGAAAAAGAAGTAAGCAAAACAAATTATATAGGTTACAGATGGTCTAACCGCTTCATCCTTTCATTCATTTGTTTGTTTGTTCGTTCGTCCTTCCACCCACCCATCCATCCATCCATCCATCCATCCATCCATCCATCCATCCATCCATCCATCCATCCATCCATCCACCCACCCATTCCTTTAACAAATTTAAGCAAAACAGAGATGCTGGCCGCAAGGCATTGCTTGACAAGAGAGCAGAACTTGTCCCATTGGCTTTACTGTAAACCAAATCCACATGATAGTGGCCATCTTGGTTTAGCGGCCATCTTGCTGCCAAATTCAGGGTTGCTGTGGAAGGCTGGTTTGGCTGAGGTGGAGTTGAGGCTTGGGCCGAACCATGACCTGGCTCATAAGGGTGTAAACATTGCCTAGCTGACTGTTTCCGTGAGTTGGTGTTATCTGAGCTGGACATATTAATGAACATCTTTTAATGGATATTGGCTGCTTTTAAATGATACCTATTCTGCAATGAAAGAGTACAATGTTTTTTCTACTGATGAATTGTGTTTCATATATTGCCATAGATTGGTGGTGTCTAGTGGATAAAAGGAGAACAAAACGTGTGTCTCTCTGTGTGCAAGTGTATGTTTGCGAGTATGTGTTAGTGAGTTTGCGTATGTAGGCAATAACCACACAGTATGCAAGTTTACGTTCCCAAAGCGTGAGCCCTTCTCCTTTCCGCTGCCCACTGCACCTGTCGTGACCACGTCTTTTCCCATCGACACACTCACACTATGTCCCACACCCCCGCCCCCACCCTTTTCATCTCTCTGCCCTTTCATTGGCCGGGCTAGCTGTCCGTCAATGGGTCCAGTTTCACACAGATTTAGAAAGTGCAAGGCAGCACTCTAGGACAGTTGCTTTTAAGGCCTTGAAAGTAGGAGGAAATACCATGGATGGGGGGTGGGAGTGGGGGTCCTTACATAGAGTATGTGGGAAATATATTTTTCATTCAGGCAAGCAGAGGGCAGTACGGTCATATGTGTCTAGGACTGGACTGGAATGCTGAGCACCTCATTCTTAAGTGAGGGACGGCACAGCTATAAACATAGACTAAGCAAATAGGAACCTCTTTCAAGCTGAACAGGCGGTTTGGGGGGGACTGTGTTGGCTCACACACATATCTACTCAGTTCTAAATCAACCCCATGTCCCTATAGGCACTTGTGTAGATCTGAAATGATATGATAGGTATAAGCAATATGGTGAAGATTCCACCTAGCCTATCAGAGGGCAAGGTTGAGCTACTAAGATATTGCTTATAGCTATCAGATCTTTTCAGGATCGTTCAGTGCACAAATAGGGCTAGTGATCGATTTGAAATGGAGCGATAAACAGACGTTAGGAGGTGGGCTCTAATACTGCTCTTTCTTTCTTTCTTTCTTTCTTTCTTTCTTTCTTTCTTTCTTTCTTTCTTTCTTTCTTTCTTTCTTTCTTTCTTTCTTTCTTTCTTTCTTTCTTTCTTTCTTTCTTTCTTTCTTTCTTTCTTTCTCTCCTCTGCAGCTTGCAGCCCAGGTTCTGGATGATATTGACGATGAAGACATTGGATTCGGCCTTGTGGATGAGAAGAAGGACCTCTCTGTTGCCAAGAAGCTGGGTAAGACCTCACTCATCTCTTCACCCCCTTTTCATCATCATTCAAATGTCAGTGCTTCAGTCTGACTTCACATGAAATCCTGATCTTTCCTGCCCTCTTCTGGCCCTGGTTGAGGGCCGTAGCTATAGTCATGAAATGTTATGGTCATGATACGTGGTCAGGAAATACTCAGGGCCCTAGAGATCAGACACATACAGTAAATACCTCAGGATCACCCACAGGACATTATTCAGCCACCAGAGAGCTGTATTGGTCTAGAGACATCCCTAGCAGAGATCTAAGTCTCTAACTTTCAGTGTCTAACTAACTTGCTGCTTCTCTATATAATTTATGTCTCTTTGTCATATATATCTTATCCTTTTCTCGTGTGGTCCTCTGTAGCTCAGCTGGTAGAGCACGGCGCTTGTAACACCAGGGCGCGACCGGGAGACTCATGGGCGGCGCACAATTGGCCCAGCGTCGTCCAGGGTAGGGGAGGGAATGGCCGGCAGGGATGTAGCTCAGTTGATAGAGCATGGCGTTTGCAACGGCAGGGTTGTGGGTTCGATTCCCACGGGGGGCCAGTATAAAAAAATAAAATAAAATGTATTCACTAACTGTAAGTCGCTCTGGATAAGAGCGTCTGCTAAATGACTAAAATGTAAATGTAAAAATGTAGTGGGTTTGATCCCCGGGACCACCCATACACAAAATAATGTATGCACGCATGACTGTAAGTCGCTTTGGATAAAAGCGTCTGCTAAATGGCTTATTATTACTGCCACTGCCCTCGGCGAATAAAAGTCTAAGAGGGTCAGTCACCGGTATGCAATAAAACAATAAAGGCATTCTACTTCAAGAGGGAGGCATTTACATGATGATTATATAGTGTATATATAAAAAAATACATTGTTTTACAATCGAGGTCAAAGACTCCTTTTTGATATACTTATAGTATGAGTCATGCAACTTTAAATGGTTAAGCCTACAGGGGTAGAACTTGGTTCAGGCAATAAACAACATTGTCTGGACGGAATTCATTCAATCTCAGATAACGTGGTAAACCACATTGCAGGTTTACTCAGAATTTTTGCACTGTATTTTAAGGCCAAGTAGGGTTTCAAGCCAAAATTCAATATCCAATGAAAAAATTTCTCTGCAAGAAGAATGGCTTGCAGTTACCAACTAACTTGCCCCATTGCTTCCCTAGCACCTATTTCTGACCTTTTGGGCTAGAAATCCTTACCTGTCCCCCCTAAACTTAAGCCCCTAATCAGAGTTCCTAACCTGTCCGATAAACCCTAGCCCCTAAGTAGAGTTTCCTAACCTGTCTTCTAAACACTAGCCCCTAATCAGAGTTCCTAACCTGTCCGCTAAACACTAGCCCCTAATCAGAGTTCCTAACCTGTCCGATAAACCCTAGCCCCTAAGTAGAGTTTCCTAACCTGTCCGCTAAACACTAGCCCCTAATCAGAGTTCCTAACATGTCCGCTAAACACTAGCCCCTAACCAGAGTTTCAAACCTGTCCCATTCCGCCTCGAGCCCCCATCCCTTTCTTAGTCCCTAGCCCCTAAAGAAAGTCTCTAACCTGTCCTTCTCTTATATCCCAGGTCTGGATGAGGTGGAGAGCATCTATATCTTTGTCGATAATGAGATAATTGAGTACGATGGTGAGCTGGCCGCTGACACCCTGGTGGAGTTCCTCTATGACGTGAGTAACTGTTATAACATTATATAGTTATTTTGGCTGCAGTTATTTGGTTGTAACTTTACTAAAGTGCTCTTACTCTGTGTAAACACTAAATTATAATTACAATGATTAATACAATGTATTATTACAATCTATTTCCAGCAAACTTAACATGTGTAAATATTTGTATGAACATAACAAGATTCAACAACTGAGACATAAACTGAACAAGTTCCACAGACATGTGACTAACAGAAATTGAATAACGTGTCCCTGAACAAAGGGGGGGGGGGGGGTCAAAAGTAACAGTCAGTATCTGGTGCTGTATCTGCATCTCCTCCTCATGGACTGCACCAGATTTTACAGTTCTTGCTGTGAGATGTTACCCCACTCTTCCACCAAGGCACATGCAAGTTCCCTGACATTTCTGGGGGGAATGGCCCTAGCCCTCACCCTCTGATCCAACAGGTCCCAGAAGTGCTCAATGGGATTGCGATCCGGGCTCTTCGCTGGCCATGGCAGAACACTGACATTCCTGTCTTGTAGGAAATCACGCACAGAACGAGCAGTGTGGCTGGTGGCATTGTCATGCTGGAGGGTCATGTCAGGATGAGCCTGCAGAAAGGGTACCACATGAGGGAGGAGGATATCTTCCCTGTAACGAACAGCGTTGAGATTGCCTGCAATGACAACAAGCTCAGTCCGATGATGCTGTGACACACCGCCCCAGACCATGACAGATCCTCCACCTCCAAATCGATCCCGCTCCAGGCCTCAGTGTAATGCTCATTCCTTCGACGATAAACGCAAATCCGACCATCACCCCTGGTGAGACAAAACCGCGACTTGTCAGTGAAGAGCACTTTTTGCCAGTCCTGTCTGGTCCAGCGACGGTGGGTTTGTGCCCATAGGCGACATTGTTGCTGGTGATGTCTGGTGAGGACCTGCCTTACAACAGGCCTACAAGCCCTCAGTCCAGCCTCTCTCAGCCTATTGCGGACAGTCTGAGCACTGATGGAGGGATTGTGTGTTCCTGGTGTAACTCGGGCAGTTGTTGTTGTTGCCATCCTGTACCTGTCCCGCAGGTGTGATGTTCGGATGTACCGATCCTGTGCAGGTGTTGTTACATGTGGTCTGCCACTGCGAGGACGATCAGCTGTCCGTCCTGTCTCTCTGTCGCACTGTCTTAGGCGTCTCACAGTACGGACATTGCAATTTATTGCCCTGGCCACATCTGCAGTCCTCATGCCTCCTTGCAGCATGCCTAAGGCACGTTCACGCAGAGAGCAGGGACCATAACTATGACCTTAATTGCCTACCGTCTGTAAGCTGTTAGTGTCTTAACGACCGTTCCACAGGTGCATGTTCATTAATTGTTTATGGTTCATTGAACAAGCATGGGACACAGTGTTTAAACCCTTTACAATGAAGATCTGTGAAGGTATTTGGATTTTTACGAATTATCTTTGAAAGACAGGGTCCTGAAAAAGGGACGTTTCTTTTTTTGCTGAGTTTATATTGTCAAATCTCTTCTAATCTGCTCCTCACATAAATCTCCCCACCTCTTCTCCCTCTTTCTTTACCTCTCTCCTCCTTCTCCCTGTGTCTCTTCCACTCTGCAGGTGATTGAGGACCCTGTGGAGATCATTGATAATGAGCGTGAGCTCAAGGGCTTCCACAATATTGATGAAGACATCAAGCTGGTCGGCTACTTCAAGAGTGAGAAATCCCCCCGTAAGTACAGCCAATCAACTCTGCAAGAAAGACCAGAGAAATCATGACTAAAGTTGCTTGGATATGGAAAGCTAGCCTGGTCCCATAACTGTTTGTGCTGTCATGCCAACTCATGTGGTCATTGTCACACAATTGTCACAAACAGATCTGGGATCAGGCTAATGGGATGCTAGTCACAACACCTACAGTCGTGGTCAAAGGTTTTGAGAATGACACAAATACTAATTTTCACAAAGTCTGCTGCCTCAGTTTTGATGATGGCAATTTGCATATACTCCAGAATGTCATGAAGAGTGATCAGATGAATTGCAATTAATTGCAAAGTCCCTCTTTGCCATGAAAATTAACTTAATCCCCAAAAAACATTTCCACTGCATTTCAGCCCTGCCACAAAAGGACCAGCTGCCATCATGTCATTGATTCTCTCGTTAACACAGGTGAGAGTGTTGATGAGGACAAGGCTGGAGATCACTCTGTCATGCTGATTAAGTTAGAATAACAGACTGGAAACTTCTAAAGGAGGGTGGTGCTTGAAATCATTGTTCTTCCTCTGTTAACCATGGTTACCTGCAAAGAAACACATGCCATCATCATTGCTTTGCACAAAAAGGGCTTCACAGGCAAGGATATTGCTGCTAGTAAGATTGCACCTAAATCAACCATTTATCGGATCATCAAGAACTTCAAGGAGAGCGGTTCAATTGTTGTGAAGAAGGCATCAGGGTGCCCAAGAAAGTCCAGCAAGCGCCAGGACCATCTCCTAAAGTTGATTCAGCTGCGGGATCGGGGCACCACAAGTGCAGAGCTTGCTCAGGAATGGCAGCAGGCAGGTGTGAGTGCATCTGCACGTACAGTGAGGCAAATACTTTTGGAGGATGGCCTGGTGTCAAGAAGGGCAGCAAAGAAGCCACTTCTCTCCAGGAAAAACATCAGGGACAGACTGATATTCTGCAAAAGGTATAGGGATTGGACTGCTGAGGACTGGGGTAAATTCATTTTCTCTGATGAATCCCCTTTCCGATTGTTTGGGGCATCCGGAAAACACCTTGTCCGGAGAAGACAAGGTGAGCTCTACCATCAGTCCTGTGTCATGCCAACAGTAAAGCATCCTGAGACCATTCGTGTGGGGTTGCTTCTCAGCCAAGGGAGTGGGCTCACTCACAATTTTGCCTAAGAACACAGCCATGAATAAAGAATGGTACCAACACATCCTCCGAGAGCAACTTCTCCCAACCATCCAAGAACAGTTTGGTGACGACCAATGCCTTTTCCAGCATGATGGAGCGCCTTGTCATAAGGCAAAAGTGATAACTAAGTGGCGCGGGGAACAAAACATCAACATTTTGGGTCCATGGCCAGGAAACTCCCCAGACCTTAATCTCATTGAGAACTTGTGGTCAATCCTCAAGAGGTGGGTGGACAAACAAAAACCCACAAATTCTGACAAACTCCAAGCATTGATTATGCAAGAATGGGCTGCCATCAGTCAGGATGTGGCCCAGAAATTAATTGACAGCATGCCTGGGCGGATTGCAGAGGTCTTGAAAAAGAAGGGTCAACACTGCAAATATTGACTCTTTGCATAAACTTTATGTAATTGTCAATAAAAGCCTTTGACACTTATGGAATGCTTGTAATTATACTTCAGTATACCATAGTAACATCTGACAAAAATATCTCATAAGCAGCGAACTTTGTGAAGACCAATACTTGTCAGTCTCAAAACCTTTGACCACGACTGTACAGTATTTTTGTGAACCACATACAGGTACTGCTGTATTCTGACAATTTCCTCTTATCAAGTATGTCAAGAGGAATCTCACATTAGGTTAATGTTATTTTTCTCTTTTACAGACTTCATTGAGTATGACGATGCTGCCGAGGAGTTCCACCCCTTCATCAAGTTCTTCGCCACCTTTGACGCCAAGGTATGCGACCGCGGAGGGCTGAATTCGATTCAGCTATATTCTAAACTCCATTCTGGAAAATTTCCATTGAACCCACTGCAAACTGACCCTTCGTACGTTGTATAATTTTTTGTTGTTTCAAATTGTAAACATAAGTTACCACAATGCCTTCACGTTTTAAGTTAAGTCTACTCAAGAAATCAAGTTTAGTCCACAAAAAGTAATTTTTGTTACATTACAAGAAACAACTTTTGTCAGTGAGGTAACTCATCTTTTTAAGTTCAAACACAGATTTTTGACAGCCGAACTGATGGTCTTTGTCCCCATCCAGATTGCCAAGAAGCTGAAGATGAAATTGAACGAGGTTGACTTCTATGAACCCTTCATGGAGGAGCCAGTGACCATCCCAGGACAGCCCTACACTGAGGCTGAGCTTGTAGACTACATCGAGGAGCATGACAGGTGAGTTTGGCCCTACAGGACAGCTGACCTACAATGCAAAGCCAGAAGTCCTATGGTATGTTATGAGGTGATTTACTTCACACATGTAGACAAAATGCGGTTCAAACTACAGTACTTGTTTTTCCTGGCCTCTGTCCTCTTGCTTCTGCCTTTCCTTGCTTGCTCTTGGGGTCTAGGCCGGGTTGCTGTAAAAGTACTCCTGATGTAAAAAGGGCTTTATGAATAAATGTGATTGATTGACTGCTGTCATTCTCATTCCAGGCCCACTCTGAGGAAGCTCGAGCCCCACAGCATGTACGAGACCTGGGTAAGATGTCTTCACTCACTATTGAACCGGAACTATACAGTAAGCCTATTTTTCATGGAGATGTACAGTAGGCCGGAGTCTCATCCCTTTCTTTGTTTCTTTCTTTGTTTCTTTCTTTCTTTGTTTCTTTCTTTGTTTCTTTGTTTCTTTCTTTCTTTCTTTCTTTCTTTCTTTCTTTCTTTCTTTCTTTCTTTTTTTTTCTTTCTTTGTTTCTTTCTTTGTTTGTTTGTTTCTTTGTTTCTTTCTTTCTTTCTTTCTTTCTTTCTTTCTTTCTTTCTTTCTTTCTTTCTTTCTTTCTTTCTTTCTTTCTTTCTTTCTTTCTTTCTTTCTTTCTTTCTTTCTTTCTTTCTTTCTTTTGTTTGTTCGTTCTTTTGTTATTTCTGTCCTTCAGGAGGATGACATTGATGGAGAGCACATTGTTGCCTTTGCTGAGGAGGATGACCCTGGTAATGTACATTGCACTAGGCGAAAGTAAAGTTTAAAAAAAAAAAACCCGAAGTGGGACCTTATGTTTTTCATGCGTCTTTCTACGCCTGCTATGTTAGGTTAGGTCATAAAATTGCTAGAAAATAGTTTGAAAGGTTGAGAATTGAATTGTCTTTCAATGAAGAAAGGTAGAAGGGGGGGGGGAAACTACAGTACCTGACCTTTGACCTTTTCCCAGATGGTTTTGAGTTCCTGGAGATCCTGAAGGAGGTGGCCCGTGAGAACACTGACAACCCCGACCTCAGCATCATCTGGATAGACCCAGATGATTTCCCCCTGGTAAGACCTGAATAAAACGGATGCATAGGTGCCTGAGCAATGGAGCAAACGGAGCAGCTGCAGACCCACTTTTAAAATAGGTGTGCAAAAGTATGTTTTTGCACACCTACTTTTTTAGCAGAAAATTATCATGATCCATTGGGTAATTTGACATTTTTCATAATTAGTAATATTTTGAGCTAGAAATTAAACAGATATGTAAATTGTATATAATAATTATCAGATTGCATTTTGCACCCCCTCCCCCATCGCCTCAAGATTAATGGTTTTCACCATTGGAATGTTTTGCCATGCTCCTGTGTCCAGTGGTGGATAAAGTACTCAATTGTCATACTTATGTAAAAGTAAAGATACCTTAATAGAAAATTACTCAAGTGAAAGTCACCCAGTAAAATAATACTTGAGTAAAAGTTGAAAAGTATTTGGTTTGAAATATACTTAAGTATCTTAAGTAAAAGTAGTTAAAAATATAAATAGTAAAGTAAAGTACAGGTACCCCAAAAAAACTACTTAAGTAGTACTTTAAAGTATTTTTACTTAAGTACTTTACACCACTGCCCCCGTGCCACTGCTTTGGTTCAGTACATTTTAACTAGTTGCACCAGCACCATCGATGAAAAGGCACCTGCAATTTTAAAAAGAAATCTGTTTTGTTGTGCTGTTGTTATATTTGTATTGTTGTTTCATGTCCGATGCACTCAGGTTGTGTTGTTACATATCATTTGAGTGGTGTGCACCACAAGCAAATTCATTCTATCCTTTCACTTCACTCGTGAAATTTTGGAGGAAAAGCGGTAATGTGCTTGCTTTTGTTATTCCTCATACTTTTCATGATTACTGTTTTTCACGATTTGTTGTCAAATACGTAGCCTACTCACTGTGGTGTGTTGTTCAAAAGGCCACTATTAAACAGAATGAGAATTTAAATATTTGAAAATAATTGATAGTGGGCATAGCCTAGTCCTGTAACTGCAGGCCACATACAGTGGGGAAAAAAAATATTTAGTCAGCCACCAATTGTGCAAGTTCTCCCACTTAAAAAGATGAGAGAGGCCTGTAATTTTCATCATAGGTACACGTCAACTATGACAGACAAAATTAGAAGAAAAAAATCTAGAAAATCACATTGTAGGATTTTTAATGAATTTATTTGCAAATTATGGTGGAAAATAAGTATTTGGTCAATAACAAAAGTTTCTCAATACTTTGTTATATACCCTTTGTTGGCAATGTCACAGGTCAAACGTTTTCTGTAAGTCTTCACAAGGTTTTCACACACTGTTGCTGGTATTTTGGCCCATTCCTCCATGCAGATCTCCTCTAGAGCAGTGATGTTTTGGGGCTGTCGCTGGGCAACACAGACTTTCAACTCCCTCCAAAGATTTTCTATGGGGTTGAGATCTGGAGACTGGCTAGGCCACTCCAGGACCTTGAAATGCTTCTTACGAAGCCACTCCTTCGTTGCCCGGGCGGTGTGTTTGGGATCATTGTCATGCTGAAAGACCCAGCCACGTTTCATCTTCAATGCCCTTGCTGATGGAAGGAGGTTTTCACTCAAAATCTCACGATACATGGCCCCATTCATTCTTTCCTTTACACGGATCAGTCGTCCTGGTCCCTTTGCAGAAAAACAGCCCCAAAGCATGATGTTTCCACCCCCATGCTTCACAGTAGGTATGGTGTTCTTTGGATGCAACTCAGCATTCTTTGTCCTCCAAACACGACGAGTTGAGTTTTTACCAAAAAGTTATATTTTGGTTTCATCTGACCATATGACATTCTCCCAATCCTCTTCTGGATCATCCAAATGCACTCTAGCAAACTTCAGATGGGCCTGGACATGTACTGGCTTAAGCAGGGGGACACGTCTCGCACTGCAGGATTTGAGTCCCTGGTGGCGTAGTGTGTTACTGATGGTAGGCTTTGTTACTTTGGTCCCAGCTCTCTGCAGGTCATTCACTAGGTCCCCCCGTGTGGTTCTGGGATTTTTGCTCACCGTTCTTGTGATAATTTTGACCCCACGGGGTGAGATCTTGCGTGGAGCCCCAGATCGAGGGAGATTATCAGTGGTCTTGTATGTCTTCCATTTCCTAATAATTGCTCCCACAGTTGATTTCTTCAAACGAAGCTGCTTACCTATTGCAGATTCAGTCTTCCCAGCCAGGTGCAGGTCTACAATTTTGTTTCTGGTGTCCTTTGACAGCTCTTTGGTCTTGGCCATAGTGGAGTTTGGAGTGTGACTGTTTGAGGTTGTGGACAGGTGTCTTTTATACTGATAACAAGTTCAAACAGGTGCCATTAATACAGGTAACGAGTGGAGGACAGAGGAGCCCCTTAAAGAAGAAGTTACAGGTCTGTGAGAGCCTGAAATCTTGCTTGTTTGTAGGTGACCAAATACTTATTTTCCACCATAATTTGCAAATAAATTCATAAAAAATCCTACAATATGATTTTCTGGAGAAAAAAAATCTCAATTTGTCTGTCATAGTTGACGTGAACCTATGATGAATTATTATTAATTTTAAGTGGGAGAACTTGCACAATTGGTGGCTGACTAAATACTTTTTTTCCCCACTGTATTTGTTCAAATGTAAAAACCTTGTTATTTTTCTCTTAAAAAAGCAATATTCTCAGTGTATGCTACATTATAATGATTTTGGTTTGTGTTTTTAAGAACTAAAACGATTAGATTATGTGTGCTGTGCCATTCTTTGTTTCTATCACAGGAGGTTGGTGGCACCTTAATTGGGGAGGACGGGCTCGTGGGAATGGCTGGAGCGGAATTAGTGGAATGGTATCAAATACACCAAACACATGGTTTCCATGTGTTTGATGCCATTCCATTGGCTCCGTTCCAGCCATTAATATGAGCCATCCTCCCCTCAGCAGCCACCACTGGTTTGTATTCACATTCATTCAAATTAGGCCTACACAATATCGAAATATGCAGGCTGTATATGAGTAGCTCTCAAAAAATGTTTTGGGTATGAAGTAGCTCTTATGAAAGAAAAGATTGGAGACCCCTGCTCTAGCCCAAACCATTCAAAATATGTATTATTCTATCGTGGCTTCTGGGCAAATAAATTAATAATACATTTGCAATATTATTTTTATGTGAACATAATCTATGACAAAATTGAAATGCAAAACTTTGCATTTTCAAGTTGACAGTTCTTGTTCAATGCCCTACCAGATAACTGTACAAAATAAAGTGAAAAGTTCTAATTCAAATCCTTATTGGATAAAACAATATTTTTCCTTCCATTTTGATTTCAATTACACATTGTCATACGTTATCCTGGCCACATTCTTAACAGTTTGGCCTGTCAATCAATCACTGTGGTTGGGATTGCCAAGGGAGGAGCAGGATATTGAGAGTCACAGGATTGGTAGGGTTTCAAACCTGTCAATGAATTATTGGGGGTGGAATTTTTAGGGAATGGGGTAGATTAGTAATCTAGTCATTAAAACACTTTTTGAATGTAATTTATTGTAGCAAAACCTAAGAAACATAGCAGGAAAATGTTTTTCAAAATTAAAAATGTTTCTCTTTATTTCCTTCTCTCCTTTAGCTTGTGCCCTACTGGGAGAAGACATTCGGCATTGACCTAGGTTCCCCTCAGATCGGTGTCGTGGATGTAGAAGATGTAAGTCTGATCTTCTCATCCTTCCTGGTCTCTCTGCTGTGTCTTTAGTACAGTATATCTCATTATGCTGTTTCATCAGGCTCTACTCTACCTTTTTCTCTTTGCTCCCTGGGGATTGTTGCTGGTCTATTTTCAGTTTCTCCAAGCCTCTCATTAGCTTCAATGCCTGTCTGCCTTTAGCCTATTTAGTGTCCATCTTGTGTGTGTTCTCACTGTGTGTTCCCTCTCAGGCCGATAGTGTGTGGTTGGAGATGGATGATGATGAGGACATGCCCACTGCTGATGAGCTTGAGGACTGGATCGAGGACGTGCTGTCTGGACAGATCGACCCAGATGATGATGATGACGATGATGACGATGGTGACGATGATGACGACGACGACGATGATGATGACGATGATGATGATGATGATGATGATGATGACGATGATGATGAAGATGATGATGATGACGACGACGACGACGATGATGACGACGATGACGACGACGACGACGACGACGACGACGATGATGATGATGATGATGACGACGATGATGATGATGATGACGAATAAATGATCGCTTGCCATCCTTGGGTTTACTCGGCTTTAGCCAACAGTGGCCAAAAGCCGGCACCAATATTCAGTTTCCTAACATCTCATCGTAAACACATGCTGTGTCCCTTCCTATTTGCTTTCTGTATCTCTTTCTCAAAGCACTGGTCAGATAGTCCAGTGACACGCCCAAAGGGCAACACCTAAATCAATTTCACTGGGTAAGAAAAGACAGGAAAGCAGGGGGAAGTTTTTGTCTGTGGAAAAAAGAATGGGTTGCGGTTCAAATGTAAGTTCAGTGTTCTTTGTTCAGTATGAAATGTTTGTCTCTCTCGGGGTTATAACTGTCTGTGTGTATGTGAGGACTAAGCTGGGGAAAACTTGCATGTTTGACCTGGTTTTGTTTATCTCGTTTAGCACTAGTCAGGGTTGCCCCCTTTCCCCTCCCTCCTTTATCCTATTTTTCTGTATTCTGTAACAACTACATGTTTTCTACTGGTAAAGAGAAGAAACAACCACCTTATTGTACTATATTGTACTATTTTTTAAAGAGAAGGAAACTTAACCTCACTGAAATGTCTTAAGAATAACACAGTTTGGAGTTCTTGGAATTCACAAAAAAGACAAAATAATTTGATTGTTTCTGGTCCGATATTGGGAAAAAAATTAAATATAAAAAATATTTAAAAACCCATTCTTGTTGTTTGTCATAATTTCTTCATGAATGTGAATGTGAATATGTGTGTGTGTATGTGACACACTATCAAACAAATCCATTTCCATTTCATAACAATTTGTAAACTACTGCTACATAACTGTGAACCTATGAAAAACTATTTCATATTGTTGATGGTGAAGCTTTACAAATCAAAACAACCGAATTCAAACATTTGAGAATGTCATAGAGACAAGACTATGTTAGCTTCATGTTTCTGGGCAAAAATAAAAGGTGGAGAATTCCCACAGAAGCAAACAGTTGATAAATCTGACTCAGAGAGTATGTTACTGCCGTGATGACAGGAGACATAAAACACATGATATACAGGTATTTGTTATAATATAGCACATATAGAGTATGCATAATGCTTGCAGTAACTTAACTGGCCATGGTGAGGCAGCTTTCCTATAAAGTACTGTACTGAGTCTTGATAAAACCTGGACCCTCCCAGGTGTCTGAAAAATTATTACCATAAGATCTGGAAATCTCTCTCTCTCTCTCTCTCTCTCTCTCTCTCTCTCTCTCGCTCTCTCTCACTGACTAACCATTCAGCATTATTGTTTTATTACTGTAACTTTGCACTTTTATACTAGTGGTGTAAACAATAAACCTTTATTTTGATCCCAGCATAACTTTCAACAGGATAACTGAGGTACTGTCTTTCTGAAATAATCACTAAGAATGTAATCTTTTCATGAAATTTCTCTAGAATTGAGCTGGTATAGTAGGCAGTGATTTGGGAAGCACTTTATTTTACGGTACAGAGATGACATGGATTCTGTCATTTACTAGGAAGTTATAAGTTATCAATGGGTATTTTCTGGTACTTACTTAATTATACCAATTGGTAACTACCTGATACCAAATGGTGCCGAATGGTGCTTCTTGCAGTGAGTCTCAAAGAAACAAATAATGCACAGGTAAGTCCACAGATCATAATTCACAAAGTAATTCACATGTTATTATTGTGTAATTACAATTTTAACATGTCATTTTCAAGTAAATACCAGGTCATTTCTGTACCATGAATTAAAATGCTACCTTGATTTGTTATTTATGTGTTTCTGAGTATGTCATTGTTGTCACTTAATGAACTTTACACTGAGTGTACAAAACATTAGGAACACCTGCTCTTTCAGTGACATAGATTGACCAGATGAATCCAGGTGAAAGCTTTGATCCCTTATTGATGTCACCTGTTAAATCCACTTCAATCAGTGTAGATGAAGGAGTGGAGACAGGTTAAAGAAGGATTTTTAAGCCTTGAGACAGTTGAGACATTGATTGTGTATGTGTGCCATTCAGAGGGTGAATGGGAAAGGCAAAATATGTAGCCCTTTGCTCCAGTCAAATTACCTAGTGGCCTTATGGGTGGAATGTTATTATAATTTTTCATAATTTCATAATTAATAAAACATATTTAATTTTTCTACGCAGAACATCCAGTGTGAAATGGTTGTGTTATATTTCAGTCTTCTGTCATGTATATAAAGTGTAATATTGGGATGCAAACTCAAAATTGAATATAGTTCTATTCTATATCTGACATGGTGCAGGTGTCTTCTTTTTTGAAGCCCATAACCATATGTGTGAGGTGTATAATTTTGTTTTATAGTAGATTTGTTTAAGACTATCAAGAAACACTGTGATACCCTGATTTAGCCCACTGTAGTAAAAGGTTAAGTGCCTTCGAATGGGGTATGGTAAGTGCCAGGCGCACCGCGTGACAAGAACTGCATCGCTGCTGGGTTTTTCACACTCAACAGTTTCCCGTCTCAAGAATGACCCACCACCCAAAGGACATCCAGCCAACTTGACACAACTGTGGGAACCTTTGAAGTCAACATGGGCCAGCATCCCTGTGGAACGCTTTCGGCACCTTGTAGAGTCCATGCTCCGTCGAATTGTGTCAAGGGGTGCTGAAGGTGGGTGTGGTGCATGAATCAAGCGCAGGACGCAGAAGCTCAGTCCAAAAGACTTTAGTGCAATAATCACGTAGAAAATAAGCACAATAAGCCCGAAGGCGAAATCACGGCGCACACAGGCGTCAAACAAACGGCGCACTAACATGTGCGAAAACCCTCTCCAAAACACTGGAGGGAAGTACGTAGCTCCAACACGAAAACAGATGAGCAATCACACACAAAGACAAACACAACCAACGAGAACTAAATAGGACACTAACGAGGACTAACAAGACACAGGTGTACAACATAAAGACAAAACCAAACGAACATGAAACATCGATCGGTGGCAGCTAGTACTCCGGGGACGACGACCGCCGAAGCCTGCCCGAACCAGGAGGAGGAGCAGCCTCGGCCGAAACCGTGACAGTACCCCCCCCTTGACGCGCGGCTCCAGCCGTGCGCCGACCCCGGCCTCGGGACGACCAGGAGGACGCGGAGCAGGGTGCGCGGGATGGTCCCGGTGGAACTCCGACAGGAGAGATGGGTCTAGGATGTCCCTCCGCGGCACCCAGCACCGCTCCTCCGGGCCGTACCCCTCCCACTCCACGAGATACTGGAGACCCCCCATCCGGCGTCTGGAGTCCAAGATGGACCGAACAGTGTACGCCGGAGCCCCCTCGATGTCCAGTGGGGGCGGAGGAGTCTCTCCTATCTCATTGTCCTGGAGTGGAACAGCTACCACCGGCCTGAGAAGAGACACATGGAATGAGGGGTTAATATTCTTATACTGAACAGGTAGATGTAACCTATAACACACCTCGTTCAATCTTCTCAGGACTTTAAAGGGCCCCACAAACCGCCGACCCAGCTTCCGGCAGGGCAGGCGGAGGGGTAGGTTTCTGGTAGAGAGCCAGACTCGATCTCCAGGTGCGTACACCGGCCCCTCACTGCGGTGGAGATCGGCGCTCGCCTTGTGACGAAGGACGGCCCGCTGCAGGTGGACGTGGGCAGCGTTCCACGTCTCTTCCGAGCGCCTCATCCAATCATCCACCGCAGGGGCCTCGATCTGGCTCTGCTGCCACGGTGCCAGAACCGGCTGGTAACCTAACACACATTGGAAGGGGGGTTAGGTTGGTAGAGGAGTGGCGGAGAGAGTTCTGGGCCATCTCGGCCCAGGGAATGTACCGTGCCCACTCCTCAGGCCGGTCCTGGCAATACGACCTCAGAAACCTACCCACATCCTGGTTGACACGTTCTACCTGCCCGTTACTCTCCGGGTGGTACCCTGAGGTAAGGCTAACCGAGACCCCCAAACGCTCCATGAACGCTCTCCAAACACGGGAGGTAAACTGGGGGCCTCGATCAGACACTATATCCTCGGGTACCCCGTAATGCCGGAAGACGTGGGTAAATAGGGCCTCAGCGGTCTGTAGGGCAGTAGGAAGACCCGACATAGGGAGAAGACGACAGGCCTTTGAGAACCGGTCCACAATGACCAGGATGGTGGTATTCCCCTGAGAGAGGGGAAGGTCTGTCACAAAATCCACCGAGAGGTGGGACCATGGTCGTTGTGGAACGGGCAGGGGTTGTAACTTACCCCCTGGGCAGATGTCGGGCGCCTTACACTGGGCGCACACCGAGCAGGAGGAGACATAAACCCTCACATCCCTAGCCAAAGTAGGCCACCAGTATTTAGTGCTAAGGCAATGCACTGTCCGGCCAATACCCGGATGTCCAGAGGAGGGTGACGTGTGAGCCCAGTAAATGAGTCGATCCCGAATCTCGAGCGGAACGTACTTCCGACCCTCAGGACACTGTGGAGGGCTGGGGTCGGTACGCAACGCTCGCTCGATTTCGGCATCGACCTCCCACACCACCGGTGCCACAAGGCAAGACTCCGGTAGTATGGGAGTAGGCTCAACGGACCTCTCCTCCGTGTCATACCGCCGGGACAGTGCATCTGCCTTACCATTCTGGGACCCAGGGATGTACGTGATTTTAAATACGAACCTGGTGAGAAACATACTCCATCGAGCCTGGCGAGGGTTCAGTCTCCTCGCTGCCCGGATGTACTCCAGGTTCCGATGGTCAGTCAAAATGAGGAAAGGGTGTTGAGCCTCCTCAAGCCAATGCCTCCACACCTTAAGGGCTTGAACTACAGCTAACAGCTCCCTGTCCCCGTCATAGTTACGCTCCGCCGGGCTGAGCTTTTTTGAGTAAAAAGCACAGGGGCGGAGTTTAGGTGGCGAGCCGGACCGTTGAGAGAGAACGTCCCCTATACCTGCCTCAGATGCGTCCACCTCAACCTGAAAGGGTAATGCGGGATCCGGATGCGCCAGCACCGGAGCCGACGTAAACAAGTCCTTCAGTCTCCCAAAGGCCATGTCCGCATCAGCTGACCACTGCAGGCGCACCGGACCCCCTTTCAGAAGGGACGTGATGGGAGCTGCCACCTGTCCAAAACCCCGGATAAACCTCCGGTAGTAATTCGCAAAGCCCAAGAACTGCTGCACCTCTTTTACAGTGGTTGGGGTTTGCCAATTACGCACAGCGGACACACGATCCACCTCCATTCTCACCCCTGACGCGGACAACCGATAACCCAAAAAGGAGACTGACTCCTGGAAAAACAGACATTTCTCTGCCTTGACATATAGGTCGTGCTCCAACAGCCTCCTCAATACACGACGCACCAGGGTTACATGCTCGGCTCGGGTAGACGAGTACACCAGAATATCATCAATGTACACGACCACCCCTTGTCCCTGCATATCCCGGAAAATGTCATCTACGAAGGATTGGAAGACTGATGGAGCATTCATCAACCCATATGGCATGACAAGATACTCGAAATGACCTGATGTGGTACTAAACGCTGTCTTCCATTCGTCGCCCTCCCTAATGCGCACCAAGTTATACGCGCTCCTGAGATCCAGTTTTGTGAAAAACCGCGCTCCATGCAATGACTCCGTCATGGTCGCAATCAGAGGGAGTGGATAACTGTATTTCACAGTAATCTGATTGAGACCACGGTAATCAATGCACGGGCGCAACCCTCCATCTTTCTTTTTCACAAAAAAGAAGCTCGAGGAGGCGGGAGAAGTGGAGGGCCGAATGTATCCCTGTCTCAAAGATTCGGCTATGTAAGTCTCCATAGCTTTTCTCTCCTCTTGAGACAAAGGATACACATGGCTCCGTGGGAGCGCTGCTCCTGCCTGGAGATCAATCGCACAATCCCCCTGTCTATGAGGAGGCAACTGCGTCGCCCTAGTCTTGCTAAACACGAGAGCTAAATCCCCATATTCAGGCGGAATGTGCAGTGCGGGCACTTGGTTTGGACTTTCCACCGAAGTCGCCCCCACGGAAACACCCAGACATCGCCCCTCGCACTGAGCAGACCACCCACCGAGAGCCCTCTGTTGCCACGAAATAGCAGGGTTATGGGTGCTTAACCAGGGAATTCCCAGCACCACTGGGTACGCAGGAGAGTTGAACAGATACAGCTGTATAGTCTCTTCATGACCCCCCTGCGCACACATCCTAAGTGGCGCTGTGATCTCCCTAATCAACCCCGACCCCAACGGGCGGCTATCTAAGGCATGAACGGGAAAAGGTTTGTCAACAGGTAGGAGAGGGATCCCTAAATCTACACAAAACTTCCGATCAACAAAATTCCCAGCTGCGCCTGAATCTACTAGCGCCTTATGCTGGGAATGAGGTGCAACCTGTGGAAAACACACAGGTATACAAAAGTGCGCAACAGAAAGCTCTGGGTAAGTGGGACGTCTACTCACCTGGGAGGCCCCCAGTGCGTGGCCTGTTGTCTTCTCCCCGGAGAACCCTCCCCAGCACCTGGCCGCAGTGTGCCCTCCACGACCGCACTTGGTGCAGGAGACAGGCCCCCTCGGGCTCCTCCTCCTCCTTTCTCTAGCGCCGGCACCCCCGAGCTCCATAGGGCTCGGCTCGGAGGTGCCGGAGGGCGGAATGGACGGACCCCCCTCGGGACGTCCACGGGTGGCCAGCAGGGTGTCCAGACGGATGGACATATCGACCAACTGGTCGAAGGTAAGATGGGTATCCCTGCAGGCCAACTCACGTTGAACGTCCTCCCGTAGGCTACATCGAAAATGGTCAATGAGGGCCCGTTCATTCCACCCTGCGTCCGCCGCTAGAGTCCGGAACTCTAGAGCAAACGCCTGTGCGCTCCTCCTCCCCTGTCTCAAGTGGACTAGACGCTCCCCCGCCGCTTTGCCCTCAGGTGGATGGTCGAACACGGCCTTGAAGCGACGGGAGAACTCGGCGTAGGAGATGGTGTTGGCGTCCATCTTCCTCCACTCGGCGTCAGCCCACTCCTACGCCTTGCCCGTGAGACAGGAGATGAGGGCGGAAACGCTCTCGTGTCCCGAGGGCACCGGGTGTACAGTGGCCAGGTAGAGCTCCACCTGCAGGAGGAACCCCTGACACCCGGCAGCTGTTCCGTCATACGCCCTCGGGAGCGAGAGCCGAATCCCCCTGGGTTCCGGACCTGGGACTGGTGGACCGGCCGATGGGGTTGGCAGAGTAGGTGGAGGCGTGGGTACCCCGCTGGCCTCCCATCGGTGTAAGGTGTTGATGACGTCCTGTAGAGCGGTCCCCAGTTGTCGTATCTGGTCATCTTGGCCGCGGACATGCTCCTCGAGCGACTCAGGCGTAACTGCAGATCCTGCTGATTCCATTCTGGTGTGTGATTCTGTCAAGGGGTGCTGAAGGTGGGTGTGGTGCATGAATCAAGCGCAGGACGCAGAAGCTCAGTCCAAAAGACTTTAGTGCAATAATCACGTAGAAAATAAGCACAATAAGCCCGAAGGCGAAATCACGGCGCACACAGGTGTCAAACAAACGGCGCACTAACATGTGCGAAAACCCTCTCCAAAACACTGGAGGGAAGTACGTAGCTCCAACACGAAAACAGATGAGCAATCACACACAAAGACAAACACAACCAACAAGAACTAAATAGGACACTAACGAGGACTAACAAGACACAGGTGTACAACATAAAGACAAAACCAAATGAACATGAAACATCGATCGGTGGCAGCTAGTACTCCGGGGACGACGACCGCCGAAGCCTGCCCGAACCAGGAGGAGGAGCAGCCTCGGCCGAAACCGTGACAAATTGAAGCTGTTCTGAAGGCAAAAGGGGGTGCAACTAAATATTAAGAAGGTGTTTCTAATGTTTTGTACACTCAGTGTATATAACACATATCAAACCGTTTTAAACAAATAATGATCTTAACCAAATTGCTGAATAATGCTCCCATTAAAAAGCTGATATTTTTAATTTGTTACTTAAAACTGTCTGCTCATTGGTTTGTATGTCCCTTATAAAACAATGATAGAGTATAATCAGTGAAATATCCGGGTCAGCATTTTTCACTTCATTTTGTGGTAACACAATGCCCATTTTACTTTCTCGATAAAATAAATAAAGTTTGCCTTCCACTCTACTCAAGATATTTTCCTTATTTTAAAGTGGTATAATGTATTTTGTTATCTGGGTCATCTGGGTTTGGCCGGTGTAGGCTGTCATTGTAAATAATAATTAGTTCTTAACTGACTTGCCTAGTTAAATAAAGACTAAAAAAATGAACTGTGAGACTTTCATTTGACTTATTTTTCCAGATTTGAATCAGGCAGTTAACATGAAGGTAATAAAACAGATGCTGGCACTTTATCTGTCCTATACATCTTCGAAACAATGTAAAAATATGAACATTATGAGTGAAGAAAATCTTCTGTTTTCTTATCCTCCGCAGTAGATGTTACTCTGGATGAGGACACAGCTCACCCTGAACTGAAGATATTAGAGAATGGAAAAACGCTACAGTGGACAGATGAAGCACCAAAGAGAATGAAAATAAATATTTTGATAAAGAACCTTTTGTGTTCGGTAACATGTGCCGTGCTTTGAAGACTTACTGGAAGGTGAATTTGGAGGAGAAGGATGACTGGGTGCTTGGCGTTGCCATGGCAAGGAACAGGAAGGGACCGTTGGCTCTCCGCCCTACTGATGGCTTCTGGGTAATCAGGCTATCCAATAGGCAAAGCCTTAAAGCCATGGATAATGAGGAACATGTTCTTGATGAAGATATTCCACAAAAAATCGGTATCTATCTGGATTATCAGGAAAAGAAGGTGGCTTTCTTTAATGCAGAAGACGGCTCACTTATATACTCAGCGGACCAGGTTATGAAGATGAGGTCCGTCCACTTTTCTCACCCTGGAACAATGACCTAAAACCAATCACAAATTTCACAGCAACATAATTGATCACATTCCCTGTCTGTCAATAGTTTATCGTGGTACAAAGCTATGTAAATAATTTTTGCTTCAGTAATATATAATATATACATTTTGATCAATTTGTTTGATACTTTGCTAACATCTAACCAGGCATTAATTTATTTTTTATTTTTATTTAACTAGGCAAGTCAGTTAAGAACTAATTCTTATTTACAATGACGGTCTACACCGGCCAAACCCGGACGACGCTGGGCCAATTGTGTGCCGCCCTATGGGACTCCCAATCACGGCCGGTTGTGATGCAGCCTGGAATCGAACCGGGGGTCTGTAGTGACACCTCAAGCACTGAGATGCAGTGCCTTAGACCGCTGCGCCACTCAAAACAAAAATAAATCACGTTTTATTTGTCATATGCGCCTAATACAACAGGTGTAGACCTTACAGTGAAATGCATACTTACAAGCCCTTAACCAACAACGCAGTTTTAAGAAAAAATACCAAAAAAAAACACAAAAATATACAATATAAAATAATAAGAAATAAAAGTAACAAATAATTAAAGAGCAGCAGTAAAAATAACAATAGCGAGGCTATATACACGGGGTACCGGTGCCGAATCAATGTGCGGGGGCACCGGTTAGTCGAGATAATTGAGGTAATATGTACATGTAGGTAGACTTATTAAAGTGACTATGCACAGATAATAAACAGAGAGTAGCAGCAGCATAAAAGAGGAGGGGGGAGCAATGCAAATAGTCTGGGTAGCCATTTGATTAGATGTTCAGGAGTCTTATGGCTTGGGGGTAGAAGCTGTTTAGAAGCCTCTTGGACCTAGACTTGGCGCTCCGGTACCGCTTGCTGTGCGGTAGCAGAGAGAACAGTCTATGACTAGGGTGGTTGGAGTCTTTGACAATTTTTAGGGCCTTCCTCTGACACCTCCTGGTATAGAGGTCCTGTATGGCAGGAAGCTTGGTCCCATTGATGTACAGGGCCGTACGCATTACCATCTGTAGTGTCTTGCGGTCGGAGGCCGAGCAGTTGCCATACCAGGCAGTGATGCAACCAGTCAGGATGCTCTTGATGGTGCTGCTGTAGAACCTTTTGAGGATCTGAGGACCCATGCCATATATTTTCAGTCTCCTTAGGGGGAATAGGTTTTGTCATGCCCTCTTCACGACTGTCTTGGTGTGCTTGGACCATGTTAGTTTGTTGTTGATGTGGACACCAAGGAACTTGAAGCTCTCAACCTGCTCCACTACAGCCCCGTCGATGAGAATGGTGTACTCTTCTTTTTCCTGTAGTCCACAATCATCTCCTTTGTCTTGATCACGTTGAGGGAGAGGTTGTTGTCCTGGCACCACACGGCCAGGTCTCTGACCTCCTCCCTAGAGGCTGTCTCGTCGTTGTCGGGGATCAGGCCTACCACTGTTGTGCCATCGGCAAACTTAATGATGGTGTTGGAGTCGTGCCTGGTCATGCAGTCATGAGTGAACAGGGAGTACAGGAGGGGACTGAGCACGCACCCCTGAGGGGCCCCCGTGTTGAGGATCAGCGTAGCGGATGTGTTGTTACCTAACCTTACCACCTGGGGGCAGCCTGTCAGGAAGTCCAGGATCCAGTTGCAGAGGGAGGTGTTTAATCCCAGGATCCTTTGCTTAGTGATGAGCTTTGAGGGCACTTTGGTGTTGAACGCTGAGCTATAGTCAATGAATAGCATTCTCATATAGTTGTTCCTCTTGTCCAGGTGTGAAAGGGCAGTGTGGAGTGCAATAGAGATTGCATCATCTGTGGATCTGTTGGGGCGGTATGCAAATTGGAGTGGTTCTAATCTTTCTGGGATAATGGTGTTGATGTGAGCCATGACCAGCCTTTCAAAGCACTTCATGGCTACAGATGTGAGTGCTACGGGTCGGTAGTCATTTAGGCAGGTTACTTTAGAGTTCTTGGGCACAGGGACTATGGTGGTCTGCTTGAAACATGTTGGTATTACAGAGTCAGACAGGGAGAGGTTGAAAATGTCATTGAAGACACTTGCCAGTTGGTCAGCGCATGCTCGGAGTACACGTCCTGGTAATCCGTCTGGCCCTGGGCCTTGTGAATGTTGACCTGTTTAAAGGTCTTACTCACATCGGCTACGGAGAGCGTGATCCCACATTCGTCTGGAACAGCTGGTACTCTCATGCATGTTTCAATGTTACTTGCCTCGAAGCGAGCATAGAAGTAATTTAGCTCGTATGGTAGGCTCGTGTCACTGGGCAGCTTGCGGCTGTGCTTCCCTTTGTAGTCTGTAATAGTTTGCTAGCCCTGCCACATCCGACGAGCGTTAGAGCCGATGTAGTACGATTCGATCTTAGTCCTGTATTGACGCTTTGCCTGTTTGATGGTTCGTCGGAGGGCATAGCGGGATTTCTTGTAAGCTTCCGGGTTAGAGTCCCACTCCTTGAAAGCGGCAGCTCTACCCTTTAGCTCAGTGCGTCTGTTGCCTGTAATCCATGGCTTCTGGTTGGGGTATGTACGTACAGTCACTGTGGGGACGACGTCATCGATGCACTTATTAATGAAGCCAGTGACTGATGTGGTGTACTCCTCAATGCCATCGGAAGAATCCCAGAACATATTCCAGTCTGTGCTAGTAAAACAGTCCTGTAGCTTAGCATCTGCTTCATCTGACCACTTTTTTATTGACTGAGTCACTGGTGCTTCCTGCTTTAGTTTCTGCTTGTAAGCAGGAATCAGGAGGATAGAATTATGGTCCGATTTACCAAATGGAGGGCGAGGGAGAGCTTTGTACACGTCTCTGTGTGTGGAGTAAAGGTGGTGTAGAGTTATTTTCCCCTCTGGTTGCACATTTAACATGCTGGTAGAAATGAGGTAAAACAGATTTAAGTTTCCCTGCATTATAGTCCCCAGCCACTAGGAGCGCCGCCTCTGGATGAGCGTTTTCCTGTTTGCTTATGGCCGTATACAGTTCATTGAGTGCAGTCTTAGTGCCAGCATCGGTTTGTGGTGGTAAATAGACAGCTACGAAGAATATAGATGAAAACTATCTTGGTAGATAGTGTGGTCTACAGCTTATCATGAGATACTCTACCTCAGGCGAGCAAAACCTTGAGATTTCCTTACATATCGTGCATCAGCTGTTGTTTACAAATATACATAGACCGCCACCCCTTGTCTTACCAGAGGCTGCCATTCTATCCTGCCGATACAGTGTATAACCCGCCAGCTATATGTTATTCATGTCTTCGTTCAGCCACGACTCGGTGAAACATAAGATATTACAGTTTTTAATGTCCCGTTGGTAGGATATTTGTGCCTGTAGTTCATCCACTTTATTATCAAGCGATTGTAAATTGGCCAATAGTATCGATGGCAAAGGCAGATTAGCCACTTGTCGCCGGCTCCTTACCAAGCACCCCGATCTCCTTTCGTGATATCTCCTTTTCTTTCTGCTGCGAATGATGAGAATGAGGGCCCTGTCGGGAGTCTGGAGCAAATCCCTCTCGTCCGACTCATTAAAGAAAGATTATTCATCCAGTTCAAGGTGAGTAATTGCTGTTCTGATGTCCAGAAGCTCTTTTCGGTCATAAGAGATGGTAGCAGCAACATTATGTACAAAATAAGTAACAAACAATGCGAAAAAACACACAAAATAGCATGGTTGGTTAAGAGTCCATAAAACGGCAGCCATCCCCTCCGTCGCCATTCTTCATGTTGTGTTCCATTTAATGTTGTGTTCCATATTCTTTATTATTGTATTATAGCTTTATTGTTTCAGTAGTTATTTTTATGTTGTGTTACATTCACAAGCATTTTGTTTTAAAACATGAAATGTTGATTTGTGAAAAATTAAATATCTTATTTCGTATCTGGATGTAGCTCCTTTGATGACTAGGATTGAGACCAACAACTAACTTCTACCAGCTCTTATGTAGTTGTTTTGACATGTTTGGAAATCAATCATCCATCACACAAAACCTTTACAGTGACCAAGAATGCCAGCTAGATAGCCAGAGACTCGACACAAGATAATCAGAAGGCTGTCACTAGTGCCATCACTACACCATTAGCCTTTCAGCCAGCTAAATGCCCTGTTAAGGATGTACAGTGCCTTACAAAAGTATTCATCCCCCTTGGCGTGTTTCCTATTTTGTTGCATTACAACCTGTAATTTAAATTGATTTTTATTTGGATTTCATGTACTGGACATACACAAAATAGTCCAAATTTGTGAAGTGGAATAAATAAAACACTTGTTTCAAAAAATAAATAATGGAAAATGGTACGTAAATATGTACGTAAATAAGATCTGGTGCAACCAATTACTTTCAGAAGTCACATAATTAGTTAAATAAAGTCCACCTGTGTGCAATCTAAGTGTCACATGATCTGTCACATGATCTCAGTATATATATACGCACCTGTTCTGAAAGGCCCCAGAGTCTGCAACACCACTAAGCAAAGATCACCACCAAGCAAACGGCACCATGAAGACCAAGGCGCTCTCCAAACAGGTCAGGGACAAAGTTGTGGAGAAGTACAGATCAGGGTTGGGTTATAAAAAAATATCAGAAACTTTGAAACATCCCACGGAGCACCATTAAATCCATTATTAAAAAGTTGAAAGAATATGGCACCACAACAAACCTGCCAAGAGAGGGCCGCCCACCAAAACTCACGGACCAGGCAAGGAGGGCATTAATCAGAGAGGCAACAAAGAGACCAAAGATAACCCTGAAGGAGCTGCAAAGCTCCACAGCGGAGATTGGAGTATCTGTCCATAGGACCACTTTAAGCCGTACACTCCACAGAGCTGGGCTTTATGGAAGAGTGGCCAGAAAAAAGCCATTGCTTAAAGAAAAAATTAAGCAAACATTTTTGGTGTTCGCCAAAAGGCATGTGGGAGACTCCCCAAACATACAGTGAGGGAAAAAAGTATTTGATCCCCTGCTGATTTTGTACATTTGCCCACTGACAAAGAAATGATCAGTCTATAATTTTAATGGTAGGTTTATTTGAACAGTGAGAGACAGAATAACAACAAAAAAATCCAGAAAAACGCATGTCAAAAATGTTATAAATTGATTTGCATTTTAATGAGGGAAATACGTATTTGACCCCTCTGCAAAACATGACTTAGTACTTAGTACTCACCCAGTTCTCCTCTGAATCATTCAGATGTTCATTGGCAAAATTCAGACGGGCCTGTATATGTGCTTTCTTGAGCAGGGGGACCTTGCAGGCGCTGCAGGATTTCAGTCCTTCACGGCGTAGTGTGTTACCAATTGTTTTCTTGGTGACTATGGTCCCAGCTGCCTTGAGATCATTGACAAGATCCTCCCATGTAGTTCTGGGCTGATTCCTCACCGTTCTCATGATCATTGCAACTCCACGAGGTGAGATCTTGCATGGAGCCCCAGGCCGAGGGAGATTGACAGGTCTTTTGTGTTTCTTCCATTTGCGAATAATCACACCAACTGTTGTCACCTTCTCACCAAGCTGCTTGGCGATGGTCTTGTAGCCCATTCCAGCCTTGTGTAGGTCTACAATCTTGTCCCTGACATCCTTGGAGAGCTCTTTGGTCTTGGCCATGGTGGAGAGTTTGGAATCTGATTGATTGATTGCTTCTGTGGACAGGTGTCTTTTATATAGGTAACAAGCTGAGATTAGGAGCACTACCTTTAAGAGTGTGCTCCTAATCTCAGCTCGTTACCTGTATAAAATACCTGGGAGCCAGAAATCTTTTTGATTGAGAGGGGGTCAAATACTTATTTCCCTCATTAAAATGCAAATCAATTTATAACATTTTTGACATGCATTTTTCTGGATTTTTTTGTTGTTATTCTGTCTTTGACTGTTTAAATAAACCTACCATTAAAATTATAGACTGATCATTTCTTTGTCAGTGGGCAAACATACAAAATCAGCAGGGGATCAAATACTTTTTTCCCTCACTGTATGGAAGAAGGTACTCTGGTCAGATGAGACTAAAATTGAATGTTTTGGCCATCAAGGAAAACGTTATGTCTGGCGCAAACCCAACACCTCTCATCACCCCGAGAACACCATCCCCACAGTGAAGCATGATGGTGGCAGCATCATGCTGTGGGGATGATTATCATCGGCAGGGACTGGGAAACTTGTCAGAATTGAAGGAATGATGGATGGCGCTAAATACAGGGAAATTCTTGAGGGAAACCTGTTTCAGTCTTCCAGAGATTTGAGACTGGGATGGTGGTTCACCTTCCAGCAGGACAATGACCCTAAGCATACTGCTAAAGCAACACTTGAGTGGTTTAAGGTGAAACATTTAAATGTTAAATATTTTGCATTTTCAAAGTAGTAGGCATGTTGTGTAAATCAAATGATACAAACCCCTCAAAAATCCATTTTAATTCCAGGTTGTAAGGCAACAAAATAGGAAATATGCCAAGGGGGGTAAATACTTTCGCAAGCCACTGTATGTAGTTGTCTAGTCTAACATCTAGTTTGCCATATTTTCATCATACATATTTCTACCAACATGTCGTTCAAACAGTCAGGAAGATGAAGTGACTATAGGATTAGTTTTTAATAAAACTATAATGGCTATACAATATGAATTTGACAAAACATTATGGAATACATTAGTCTATTCATCCTTAAAGTGAGGGAGTATATACTCATTGAATCAAATATTTTTTATTAGAATGTTACAGTTACAGCTAAAACATTAGAAAACATTTAAGCTAAAAAAATAAAAATCAAAACATTCCATCTCACATTGCTTGGATCAATTTGTGTGAAATAAAATAAGTAAAAGATTGAAGTAACTCAATCTTCACAAAGTTAATAATTGCTAAAGACCCAGGGCTCTTTTTTCATCTGGCGCTATTGCGGTGCAAGTGCTAAACGCATGTTAGTTCACAATTTCAACATGTAAAAACTGCCACTTTTGCGTTTTCCACCCAATGCGCCATGTTCAGCAATTTACCTGTGTAATATTGGCTGGCTTGCGCTGAGGTGGGAGGGGTATCAATTTTTGAGGTGTCTCCTTGAAAACAAGGGCAAAAGTGACACATTTTATGCAGCTCATACCAGGAGATATAAGACCAACGAAAAGCAGGTATTTTAGCGGTAACGTGGTTGGTATTGGCATCTGTGACGCACAGTGCCCTTATGTTCATGGAACAAGCGAGGAGATGTGCTTTTTGTGCTGGTAATCCTTGTATTAAAAACCAAACATATAGCCTCCCGTCCCCTCAATGTTTTATTTTTGTCCAGCCCAATGTATTTGCCAAGTAGCCAAGCCTATAAGGGTTTGGCTAGTGAGACTGCTTTGAAATACATCTTAATCACCAAAGCTTTATTAAAATATTAATTTTGGGAGCAGAAAAACGAATATATGTTGATTACATAAGTATTCAACCCCCTGAGTCAATACAAGCATACCCATAACATGACGCTGCCACCACCATGCTTAAAAATATGAAGAGTGGTACTCAGTGATGTGTTGTGTTGGATTTTCCCCAATCATAACGCTTTGTATTCAGGACATAAAGTTGAATTTCTTTGCCACATAGTGCCTTATTGCAAACAGGATGCAGGTTATTCTGTACAGGCTTCCTTCTTTTCACTCTGTCATTTAGGTTAGTATTGTGGAGTAACTACAATGTTGTTGATCCACCCTCAGTTTTCTCCTATCACAGCCATTAAAACTCTGTAACTGTTTTCTAGTGACCATTGGCCTCATGATGAAATCCCTGAGCAGTTTCCTTCCTCTCTGGCAACTGAGTTAGGAAGGAGGCCTGTATCTTTGTAGTGACTGAGTCATTCAAAAATCATGTTAAATACTATTATTGCACACAGAGTGAGTCCATGCAATTTATTATAGAATACGAGTCTATGTGTCAATCTAAGGGATGGATACAAATTTACAGAATGGTTACCTGGAGGAAAATGGGGGAGGGTCATGCTTTTTACATTTCAGTCAAGGGGAGGGTTTAGTATTTTTGTAATCTGGTCCAGGGGAGGGTCATATAATTTGTAATTGATGAAATTTCTATAATTCTCAGTGTTTTAAAATTACTTAGTAGGCTATACTTTATATATCTCTCACGTCACTCCGCTCCTCCGCATACTCCACTGGCTTCCAGTTGAAGCTCGCATCTGCTACAAGACCATGGTTCTTGCCTACGGAGCTGTGAGGGGAACGGCACCTCCTTACCTTCAGGCTCTGATCAGTCCCTACACCCAAACGAGGGCATTGCGTTCTTCCACCTCTGGCCTGCTGGTCCCCCTACCTCTGAAGAAGCACAGTTCCCGCTCAGCCCAGTCAAAACTGTTCGCTGCTCTGGCACCCCAATGGTGGAACAAGCTCCCTCACGACGCCAGGACAGCGGAGTCACTGACCACCTTCCAGAGACACTTGAAACCCTACCTCTTTAAGGAATACCTGGGATAGTATAAAAGTAATCCTTCTACCTGCCGCCTCTACCCCACCCCCACAAAAAATAATTACAAAAAAATATTTACAAAAAATAAGATTAAATAAATAGAGATTTTTTTTTTATATAATAAAATATAGAAAAGGGGAAATAAAAATTACAAAAGAAAAAGGTAAAAATAAAAAGATTTTTAATGAAAAATGATTTAAAACGTACAAAAATTATAGATATAAAACAAATGAAAATTTGAAATATACTCTAAAAATTAAGAATTAAAAAATTAGTAAAATATAAAAAAATAAATTGTAAAGTGGTTGTCCCACTGGTTATCATAAGGTGAATGCACCAATTTGTAAGTCGCTCTGGATAAGAGTGTCTGCTAAATGACGTAAATGTAAAACGTAAATACATATCGATGTGTGCCCGATGCCGCCCCTCATCTATGATTCTCCGCTGGGCGTTCAATATCAAGTGCGCCTATAGGCTATTTAGTGTGGCCTCAATCAAATGGTCCATAGCGTATAGGCTCGTATAGGCTATAGGTCCATAGCGTATGCTCGGAGAAACACAGAGCAAAGTTATATTTCTAAGATAGCTGCTGGGATGGTGTAAATACAACTAGGCTGCAGTACACAATGCAATGGATATTCCAACCCTGAGCCCCTGTCTTCTTCCGATTTTGTTGTTGTTGAATAGGCCTAGTAAAAAAATCACTATCTTGCTCGCAGACTAGCCTATAGCCTATGTTCTGTTCAGTTTGAGAAGGAGAGCGCAAAGATGAGAAGGAGGACTGGAGGTCAACTTTGAAAGCTTGCTACTACTATAACTGATTTGATTAAAAACAATATTTTATTGCCCATTATGTATTTACAGTGGCTTCGGAAAGTATTCAGACCCCTTTACTTTTTCCACATTTTGTTATGTTACAGCCTTATTCTAAAATTTATCAAATTGTTTTTTTTACCCTCATCAATCTACACACAATACCCCCATAATGACAAAGCAAAAACAGTTTTTTTGACATTTCTGCTAATTTATGAAAAATAAACAACTGAATAGTTCCCTGGTCCTTTGACATCACCACACGTGACCCCCTCCAGTTGGTCTCTCCCTATTCTCAGGTCAACAATGTTTTCTTGGGAAAGAACCACGATGCTAAAACACCTACAATGGCTCCTGGATTGTGTATTATGGGCTGGCATACTAGTGCTCTTGTGTTGTGCTTGTGGCTTTTGGTACTTCCACAGATCAAGGGATCAAGGTTAAGCAGCTGCAGTCACATTATACTGTATGGTGTTATAAAGTAAGATCTTACAAACCATATAATATATGGGATATTTCCATAAGTACTGTTGGTAATGTTGTCATCATACATACACAAAGGATGATCAATCTCAAATATGCTGCACTGTACTTTCAATGTTGTCTGAATGTAAGTAGCTCTGGATAAGAGCCTGCTAAATGACTAAAATGTTAGATGTACTTTTCAGTAAGGACAAAACAATACCACAATGGTAGTTACAGTGTATTAAGTTATTGGCAGTATTACATCCTTTTAGCTCATCCATTGGACTGTGTAAATATGTATGCATTCATGATGTAGTTCAACCTCTCTCACACATTTGCAGATGGAAAGGCCCCTCCACTGACAAAGATGACTCCACTGCCAGGTGCCGCTCAACCATGGTTGAGACGCCTGTTGACACACCTCAACAGTCCCCACAGCTCATGGCCCATTGCTCCCTGAGACAGAGACGCATCAACGAACAGAGATCAAGTCCCCTGATCAGACAGCGATCCAGTCCCCTCGACACACAGACCCAGTCTCCTCCACAGCTAGAGAGTCTCGTCAGCCTCATGCTCCTCAACAACACTACACCACCACATAACCTCTATCACTCCACTATCACTGCACATTGTAAATATGGTATTGGAACTGACCCTGTATATAGCTTACTTATTTCTCGTGTTCTTCTTATTTTTATTTATTGTGTGTTTTTGTTCTACCTTATGTTATTTTTAGGACTACATTGATATTGATTACTGCATTGTTGAGTTTAGAGCTAGCAAGAAAGGCATTTCACTGTACGTGTGCACGTGACATTAAAACTTGAAATCTGTACAGTCCACACAACAGCCAATGGCCCTTGAGACAGAGATGGTTCAACAGCCAGACCCAGTCTCCTTTACAGCCAATGAGCCCTTGACAACCAGATACTCCTCATCAACACTACACCACCACACAGTTGTATGTATAAATACATTTTCCAAATACATTTTCTATGAATGTGAGGTCGCCTGTTCACCTGCCTTTACACCAGGAAGAATTAGCCTATAGAAAATCTCACTGCAGGATTCTAGGAGTAAGGATATGTGTTGGGCCGGGAGTCTCAGGTGCAAAAGGGGGGGGGCGTGTGCACGGAGGGGTCTGCAGAAGAAGGATCCATGCAGTAAGTCCATCTCTATTAAAAGGGTTTAGATTATTCAATTATTCAAGATACTTCACAATTCTACAGTCTGCTAATCAGAATTATACACTATATGACCAGAAGTATGTGGACACCTATTCGTCGAACATCTCATTCCAAAATCATGGGAATTAATATGAAGTTGGTCCCCCTTTGCTGCTATAACAGCCTCCACTCTTCTGGGAAGGCTTTCCACTAGATGTAGGAACATTGCTGCGGGGACTTGCTTCCATTCAGCCACAAGAGCATTAGTGAGGTCGGGTACTGATGTTGGGCAATTAGGCCTGGCTCGCAGTCTGCGTTCCAATTCATCCTAAAGGTGTTCGATGGGGTTGAGGTCAGGGCTCTGTGCAGGCCAGCCAAGTTCTTCCACACTGATCTCAACAAACCATTTCTGTATGGATCTCGCTTTGTGCACGGGGGCATTGTCATGCTTAAACAGGAAAGGGCCTTCCCCAAACTGTTGCCACAAAGTTTTCATTGTATGCTGTAGCGTTAAGAATTCCCTTCACTGGAACTAAGGGGCCTAGACCAAACCATGAAAAACAGCCCCAGACCATTATTCCTCCTCCACCAAACTTTACAGTTGGGACTATGCATTCGGGCAGATAGCGTTCTCCTGGCATCCGCCAAACCCAGATTTGTCTGTCGGACTGCCAGATGGTGAAGCGTGATTCATCACTCCAGAGAACGTGTTTCCACTGCTCCAGAGTCCAATGGCGGCGAGCTTTACACCACTCCACCCGACGCTTGGAATTGCGCATGGTGATCTTAGGCTTGTGTACGGCTGCTCGGCCATGGAAACCCATTTCATGAAGATCCTGACGAACAGTTCTTGTGCTGACGTTGCTTCCAGAGGCAGTTTGGAACTCGGTAGTGAGTGTTGCTACCGAGGACAGCACTTCAGCACTCAGCGTTGCCGTTCTGTGAGCTTGTGTGGCTTACCACTTCGCGGCTGAGCCGTTGATGCTCCTAGACATTTCCACTTCACAATAACAGCACTTACAGTTGACCGGGGCAGCTTTGATGCACATGTACTGTCTCTGCCTTCTAGACGGTAGTGGGGTGAGCAGGCTGTTGGTTGGGTGGCTAAGGTCCTCTTCTTGGCTTTCCTGTGACACTGGGTGCTGTAGATGTCCTGGAGGGCAGGCAGTGTGTCCCCAATGGTGCGTTGGGCTGACCGCACCACCCTCTGGAGAACCTTGCGGTTGCGGACGGTGCAATTGCCATACCAGGCGGGGATACAGCCTGACAAGATGCTCTCAATGGTGCATTTGTAGAAGTTCGTGAAGGTCTTAGGGGCCAAGCCACATTTGTTCAGCCTCCTGAGGTTGAAGAGGCGCTGTTGCGCCTTCTTCACCACACTGTCGGTGTGAAGGGACCATTTCAGGTCCTCAGTGATGTGGATGCCGAGGAACTTAAAGGTTTTGACCCTCTCCACTGCGACGCCGTCGATGTGGATGGGGGTGTGCTCTCGCTGCTGTCTCCTGTAGTTCACGATCAGCTCCTTCGCTGTGTTGACATTGAGGGAGAGGTTATTTTCCTGACACCACCAAGACATTCACCTCCTCCCTGTAGGCTGTCTCGTTGTTGTTGGTAGTCAGGCCAACTACTGTTGTGTTGTCAGCAAACTTGATGATTGAGTTAGAGTGGCCACACAGTCATTGGTGAACAGGGAGTACAGGAGGAGGCTGAGCACGCACCCATGTAGGGCGTCTGCGTTGAGGACCAGGGTGGCGGAGGTGTTGTTGCCTACCTTCACCACCTGGGGTCGGCCCGTCAGGAAGTCCAGGACCCAGTTGCACAGGGAGGGGTTCAGACCCAGGGCCCTGCGCTTAGTGATGAGCTTGGACGGCACTATGGTGTTGAAGGCTGAGCTGTAGTCAGCCTTCTTACATTTACATTTACATTTTAGTCATTTAGCAGACGCTCTTATCCAGAGCGACTTACAGTTAGTGAGTGCATACATTATTTTTGTAAAAAAAAAAATATATATATATTTTTTTTACATAGGTATTCCAGTTGTACATGTGAAAATGCAGATCAGGAGACAGTCCTATGGTAATTATTATATTTCTGATAGTATCATATTAAGAATGATGCTATCAGGTTTATTACAGTGTAATTATCAGGTTTAAGTTCCCTACCTTATTCTTATTTACCATTGCAGCTGTTGATGCATCTGTGTAGACCACAATAAGTCAGTCAACAGGTAATAATTATTATATTCTGAGTCTGCTAATATGATAATGGGAAGACGTGTTAGTTACTGTGTATTCCGTTATTAGCTTTAAGTCCAACAACTTTTTCTTATTCACAATTGCAACTGTCTACCTTTTCTAGTCATTATTTATTTATTTATCCTTTATTTAACCAGGGAAGTCACATTGAGACTGACATCTCTTTTTCAAGTGAGCCCTGCTTAGCTATGAGTATAATAATGTATTCTGATTGAAAATCCCATATTGTTTCCATAGTCAACTTACACACAGCTCTGACACACACACACACTTACCCCACCATACATGCCACCAGGGGTCTTTTCACAGTTCCCAAATCCAGAACAAATTCAAGAAAGCGTACAGTGTTATATAGAGCAATTATTGCATGGAACTCTGCCCCATCTCATATTGCTCAAATGAATAGCAAACCTGGTTTCAAAAAACAGATAAAGGAAAACCTCATGGCACAACGCCTCTCCCCTATTTGACCTAGATAGTTTGTGTGTACATTTAAATTTTTTACATTTACGTCATTTAGCAGACGCTCTTATCCAGAGCGACTTACAAATTGGTGCATTCACCTTATAGCCAGTGGGATAACCACTTTACAATATATATATATATATATATTTTCTCTTTGGGGAGGGGTAAGGGGGGGTAGAAGGATTACTTTATCCTATCCCAGGTATTCCTTAAAGAGGTGGGGTTTCAAGTGTCTCCGGAAGGTGGTGAGTGACTCCGCTGTCCTGGCGTCGTGAGGGAGCTTGTTCCACCATTGGGATGCCAGAGCAGCGAACAGTTCTCACCAAGCTGCTTGGTAATGGTCTTGTAGCCCACTCCAGCCTTGTGTAGGTCTACAATCTTGTCCCTGACATCCTTGGAGAGCTCTTTGGTCTTGGCCATGGTGGAGAGTTTGGAATCTGATTGATTGATTGCTTCTGTGGACAGTTGTCTTTTATACAGGTAACAAGCTGAGATTAGGAGCACTACCTTTAAGAGTGTGCTCCTAATCTCAGCTCGTTACCTGTATAAAAGACACCTGGGAGCCAGAAATCTTTCTGATTGAGAGTGGGTCAAATACTTATTTCCCTCATTAAAATGCAAATCAATTTATGACATTTTTGACATGCATTTTTCTGGATTTTTTTGTTGTTATTTTGTCTTTGACTGTTCAAATAAACCTACCATTAAAATTATAGACTGATCATTTCTTTGTCAGTGGGCAAACGTACAAAATCAGCAGAGGATCAAATACTTTTTCCCCTCACTGTATGGAATAAGGTACTCTGGTCAGATGAGACTAAAATTGAGCTTTTTGGCCATCAAGGAAAACGTAATGTCTGGCGCAAACCCAACACCTCTCATCACCCCGAGAACACCATCCCCACAGTGAAGCATGATGGTGGCAGCATCATGCTGTGGGGATGATTATCATCGGCAGGGACTGGGAAACTGGTCAGAATTGAAGGAATGATGGATGGCGCTAAATACAGGGAAATTCTTGAGGGAAACCTGTTTCAGTCTTCCAGAGATTTGAGACTGGGACAGAGGTTCACCTTCCAGCAGGACAATGACCCTAAGCATACTGCTAAAGCAACACTTGAGTGGTTTAAGGTGAAACATTTTAAATGTTAAATATTTTGCATCTTCAAAGTGGTAGGCATGTTGTGTAAATCAAATGATACAAACCCCCCAAAAATTAATTTTAATTCCAGGATGTAAGGCAACAAAATAGGAAAAATGCCAAGGGGGGTAAATACTTTCGCAAGCCACTGTATGTAGTTGTCTAGTCTAACATCTAGTTTGCCATATTTTCATTATACATATTTCTACCAACATGTCGTTCAAACAGTCAGGAAGATGAAGTGACTATAGGATTAGTTTTTAATAAAACTATAATGGCTATACAATATGAATTTGACAAAACATTATGGAATACATTAGTCTATTCATCCTTAAAGTGAGGGAGAATCACTGAATCAAATATTTTTTATTAGAATTTTACATTTACAGCTAAAACATTAGAAAACATTTAAGCTAAAAAAAAAAATCAAAACATTCCATCTCACATTGCTTGGATCAATTTGTGTGAAATAAAATAAGTAAAAGATTGAAGTAACTCAATCTTCACAAAGTTAATAATTGCTAAAGACCCAGGGCTCTTTTTTCATCTGGCGCTATTGCGGTGCAAGTGCTAAACGCATGTTAGTTCACAATTTCAACATGTAAAAACTGCCACTTTGGCGTTTTCCACCCAATGCGCCATGTTCAGCAATTTACCTGTGTAATATCGGCTGGCTTGCGCTGAGGTGGGAGGGGTATCCATTTTTGAGGTGTCTCCTTGAAAACAAGGGCAAAAGTGACTAATTGTATGCAGCTCATACCAGGAGATATAAGACCAACGAAAAGCAGGTATTTTAGCGGTAACATGCTTGGTATTGGCATCTGTGACGCACAGTGCCCTTATGTTCATGGAACAAGCGAGGAGATGTGCTTTTTGTGCCGGTAATCCTTGTATTAAAAACCAAACATATAGCCTCCCGTCCCCTCAATGTTTTATTTTTGTCCAGCCCAATGTATTTGCCAAGTAGCCAAGCCTATAAGGGTTTGGCTAGTGAGACTGCTTTGAAATACATCTTAATCACCAAAGCTTTATTAAAAGATTAATTTGGGGAGCAGAAAAACGAATATATGTTGATTACATAAGTATTCAACCCCCTGAGTCAATACAAGCATACCCATAACATGATGCTGCCACCACCATGCTTAAAAATATGAAGAGTGGTACTCACTGATGTGTTGTGTTGGATTTTCCCCAATCATAACACTTTGTATTCAGGACATAAAGTTAATTTCTTTGCCACATTTTTTGCAGTTTTACTATAGTGCCTTATTGCAAACAGGATGCAGGTTATTCTGTACAGGCTTCCTTCTTTTCACTCTGTCATTTAGGTTAGTATTGTGGAGTAACTACAATGTTGTTGATCCACCCTCAGTTTTCTCCTATCACAGCCATTAAAACTCTGTAACTGTTTTCTAGTGACCATTGGCCTCATGATGAAATCCCTGAGCAGTTTCCTTCCTCTCTGGCAACTGAGTTAGGAAGGAGGCCTGTATCTTTGTAGTGACTGAGTCATTCAAAAATCATGTTAAATACTATTATTGCACACAGAGTGAGTCCATGCAATTTATGATAGAATACGAGTCTATGTGTCAATCTAAGGGATGGATACAAATTTACAGAATGGTTACCTGGAGGAAAATGGGGGAGGGTCATGCTGTTTACATTTCAGTCAAGGGGAGGGTTTAGTATTTTTGTAATCTAGTCCAGGGGAGGGTCATATAATTTGTAATTGATGAAATTTCTATATTTCTCAGTGTTTTAAAATTACTTAGTAGGCTATACTTTATATATCTCTCACGTCACCCCGATCCTCCGCACACTCCACTGGCTTCCAGTTGAAGCTCGCATTTGCTACAAGACCATGGTTCTTGCCTACGGAGCTGTGAGGGGAACGGCACCTCCTTACCTTCAGGCTCTGATCAGTCCCTACACCCAAACGAGGGCATTGCGTTCTTCCACCTCTGGACTGCTGGTCCCTGTTACGGAGTCTAGTGATAGTTCCCTACCTCTGAAGAAGCACAGTTCCCGCTCAGCCCAGTCAAAACTGTTCGCTGCTCTGGCACCCCAATGGTGGAACAAGCTCCCTCACGACGCCAGGACAGCGGAGTCACTGACCACCTTCCAGAGACACTTGAAACCCTACCTCTTTAAGGAATACCTGGGATAGTATAAAAGTAATCCTTCTACCCCCCCGCCCCTACCCCACCCCCACAAAAAATAATTACAAAAAAATATTTACAAAAACTTTCTAAAACAATTAAAAAAATTAAATATAAAAAATAAGATTAAATAAATAGAGATTTTTTTTATATAATAAAAGATAGAAAAGGAAAAATAAAAATTACAAAAGCAAAAGGTAAAAAGAAAAATATTTTTTATGAAAAATTATTTAAATCATAGTAAAATTATAGATACAAAACAAATGAAAATTAGAAATATACTCTAAAAATTAAGAATTAAAAAATTTGTAAAATAAAAAAAAATTAATTGTAAAGTGGTTGTCCCACTGGTTATCATAAGGTGAATGCACCAATTTGTAAGTCGCTCTGGATAAGAGCGTCTGCTAAATGACGTAAATGTAAAACGTAAATACATATCGATGTGTGCCCGATGCCGCCCCTCATCTATGATTCTCCGCTGGGCGTTCAATATCAAGTGCGCCTATAGGCTATTTAGTGTGGCCTCAATCAAATGGTCCATAGCGTATAGGCTCGTATAGGCTATAGGTCCATAGCGTATGCTCGGAGAAACACAGAGCAAAGTTATATTTCTAAGATAGCTGCTGGGATGGTGTAAATACAACTAGGCTGCAGTACACAATGCAATGGATATTCCAACCCTGAGCCCCTGTCTTCTTCCGATTTTATTGTTGTTGATTAGGCCTAGTAAAAAAATCACTATCTTGCTCGCAGACTAGCCTATAGCCTATGTTCTGCTACAATGGCTCCTGGATTGTGTATTATGGGCTGGCATACTAGTGCTCTTGTGTTGTGCTTGTGGCTTTTGGTACTTCCAAAGATCAAGGGATCAAGGTTAAGCAGCTGCGGTCACATTATACTGTATGGTGTTATAAAGTAAGATCTTACAAACCATATAATATATGGGATATTTCCATAAGTACTGTTGGTAATGTTGTCATCATACATACACAAAGGATGATCAATCTCAAATCTGCTGCACTGTACTTTCAATGTTGTCTGAATGTAAGTAGCTCTGGATAAGAGCATGCTAAATGACTAAAATGTTAAATGTACTTTTCAGTAAGGACAAAACAATACCACAATGGTAGTTACAGTGTATTAAGTTATTGGCAGTATTACATCCTTTTAGCTCATCCATTGGACTGTGTAAATATGTATGCATTCATGATGTAGTTCAACCTCTCTCACACATTTGCAGATGGAAAGGCCCCTCCACTGACAAAGATGACTCCACTGCCAGGTGCCGCTCAACCATGGTTGAGACGCCTGTTGACACTCCTCAACAGTCCCCACAGCTCATGGCCCATTGCTCCCTGAGACAGAGACGCATCAACGAACAGAGATCAAGTCCCCTGATCAGACAACGATCCAGTCCCCTCGACACACAGACCCAGTCTCCTCCACAGCTAGAGAGTCTCGTCAGCCTCATACTCCTCAACAACACTACACCACCACATAACCTCTATCACTCCACTATCACTGCACATTGTAAATATGGTATTGGAACTGACCCTGTATATAGCTTACTTATTTCTCGTGTTCTTCTTATTTTTATTTATTGTGTGTTTTTGTTCTACCTTATGTTATTTTTAGGACTACATTGATATTGATTACTGCATTGTTGAGTTTAGAGCTAGCAAGGAAGGCATTTCACTGTACGTGTGCACGTGACATTAAAACTTGAAATCTGTACAGTCCACACAACAGCCATTGGCCCCTGAGACAGAGATGGTTCAACAGCCAGACCCAGTCTCCTTTACAGCCAATGAGCCCTTGACAACCAGATACTCCTCATCAACACTACACCACCACACAGTTGTATGTATAAATACATTTTCCAAATACATTTTCTATAAATGTGAGGTCGCCTGTTCACCTGCCTTTACACCAGGAAGAATTAGCCTGTAGAAAATCTCACTGCAGGATTCTAGGAGTAAGGATATGTGTTGGGCCGGGAGTCTCAGGTGCCAAAGGGGGGGGAGTGTGCACGGAGGGGTCTGCAGAAGAAGGATCCATGCAGTAAGTCCATCTCTATTAAAAGGGTTTAGATTTTTCAATTATTCAAGATACTTCACAATTCTACAGTCTGCTAATCAGAATTATACACTATATGACCAGAAGTATGTGGACACCTGCTCGTCGAACATCTCATTCCAAAATCATGGGCATTAATATGAAGTTGGTCCCCCTTTGCTGCTATAACAGCCTCCACTCTTCTGGGAAGGCTTTCCACTAGATGTAGGAACATTGCTGCGGGGACTTGCTTCCATTCAGCCACAAGAGCATTAGTGAGGTCGGGTACTGATGTTGGGCAATTAGGCCTGGCTCGCAGTCTGCGTTCCAATTCATCCTAAAGGTGTTCGATGGGGCTGAGGTCAGGGCTCTGTGCAGGCCAGCCAAGTTCTTCCACACTGATCTCAACAAACCATTTCTGTATGGATCTCGCTTTGTGCACGGGGGCATTGTCATGCTTAAACAGGAAAGGGCCTTCCCCAAACTGTTGCCACAAAGTTGTCATTGTATGCTGTAGCGTTAAGAATTCCCTTCACTGGAACTAAGGGGCCTAGCCCAAACCATGAAAAACAGCCCCAGACCATTATTCCTCCTCCACCAAACTTTACAGTTGGCACTATGCATTCGGGCAGATAGCGTTCTCCTGGCATCCGCCAAACCCAGATTTGTCTGTCGGACTGTCAGATGGTGAAGCGTGATTCATCACTCCAGAGAACGTGTTTCCACTGCTCCAGAGTCCAATGGCGGCGAGCTTTACACCACTCCACCCAACGCTTGGAATTGCGCATGGTGATCTTAGGCTTGTGTACGGCTGCTCGGCCATGGAAACCAATTTCATGAAGATCCTGACGAACAGTTCTTGTGCTGACGTTGCTTCCAGAGGCAGTTTGGAACTCGGTAGTGAGTGTTGCTACCGAGGACAGCACTTCAGCACTCAGCGTTGCCGTTCTGTGAGCTTGTGTGGCTTACCACTTCGCGGCTGAGCCGTTGATGCTCCTAGACATATCCACTTCACAAGAACAGCACTTACAGTTGACCGGGGCAGCTTTGATGCACATGTACTGTCTCTGCCTTCTAGACGGTAGTGGGGTGAGCAGGCTGTTGGTTGGGTGGCTAACGTCCTCTTCTTGGCTTTCCTGTGACACTGGGTGCTGTAGATGTCCTGGAGGGCAGGCAGTGTGTCCCCAATGGTGCGTTGGGCTGACCGCACCACCCTCTGGAGAACCTTGCGGTTGCGGACGGTGCAATTGCCATACCAGGCGGGGATACAGCCTGACAAGATGCTCTCAATGGTGCATTTGTAGAAGTTCGTGAAGGTCTTAGGGGCCAAGCCACATTTGTTCAGCCTCCTGAGGTTGAAGAGGCGCTGTTGCGCCTTCTTCACCACACTGTCGGTGTGAAGGGACCATTTCAGGTCCTCAGTGATGTGGATGCCGAGGAACTTAAAGGTTTTGACCCTCTCCACTGCGACGCCGTCGATGTGGATGGGGGTGTGCTCTCTCTGCTGTCTCCTGTAGTTCACGATCAGCTCCTTCGCTGTGTTGACATTGAGGGAGAGGTTATTTTCCTGACACCACCAAGACATTCACCTCCGCCCTGTAGGCTGTCTCGTTGTTGTTGGTAGTCAGGCCAACTACTGTTGTGTTGTCAGCAAACTTGATGATTGAGTTAGAGTGGCCACACAGTCATTGGTGAACAGGGAGTACAGGAGGAGGCTGAGCACGCACCCATGTAGGGCGTCTGTGTTGAGGACCAGGGTGGCGGTGGTGTTGTTGCCTACCTTCACCACCTGGGGTCGGCCCGTCAGGAAGTCCAGGACCCAGTTGCACAGGGAGGGGTTCAGACCCAGGGCCCTGCGCTTAGTGATGAGCTTGGACGGCACTATGGTGTTGAAGGCTGAGCTGTAGTCAGCCTTCTTACATTTACATTTACATTTTAGTCATTTAGCAGACGCTCTTATCCAGAGCGACTTACAGTTAGTGAGTGCATACATTATTTTTGTAAAAATATATATATATATTTTTTTTTACATAGGTATTCCAGTTGTACATGTGAAAATGCAGATCAGGAGACAGTCCTCTGGTCATTATTATATTTCTGATAGTATCATATTAAGAATGATGCTATCAGGTTTATTACAGTGTAATTATCAGGTTTAAGTTCCCTACCTTATTCTTATTTACCATTGCAGCTGTTGATGCATCTGTGTAGACCACAATAAGTCAGTCAACAGGTAATAATTATTATATTCTGAGTCTGCTAATATGATAATGGGAAGACGTGTTAGTTACTGTGTATTCCGTTATTAGCTTTAAGTCCCACAACTTTTCCTTATTCACAATTGCAACTGTCTACCTTTTCTAGTCATTATTTATTTATTTATCCTTTATTTAACCAGGGAAGTCACATTGAGACTGACATCTCTTTTTCAAGTGAGCCCTGCTTAGCTATGAGTATAATAATGTATTCTGATTGAAAATCCCATATTGTTTCCATAGTCAACTTACACACAGCTCTGACACACACACTTACCCCACCATACATGCCACCAGGGGTCTTTTCACAGTCCCCAAATCCAGAACAAATTCAAGAAAGCGTACAGTGTTATATAGAGCAATTATTGCATGGAACTCTGCCCCATCTCATATTGCTCAAATGAATAGCAAACCTGGTTTCAAAAAACAGATAAAGGAAAACCTCATGGCACAACGCCTCTCCCCTATTTGACCTAGATAGTTTGTGTGTACATTTAAATTTTTTACATTTACGTCATTTAGCAGACGCTCTTATCCAGAGCGACTTACAAATTGGTGCATTCACCTTATAGCCAGTGGGATAACAACTTCACAATATATATATATATATATTTTCTCTTTGGGGTGGGGTAAGGGGGGGTAGAAGGATTACTTTATCCTATCCCAGGTATTCCTTAAAGAGGTGGGGTTTCAAGTGTCTCCGGAAGGTGGTGAGTGACTCCGCTGTCCTGGCGTCGTGAGGGAGCTTGTTCGACCATTGGGATGCCAGAGCAGCGAACAGTTTTGTCTGGGCTGAGCGGGAACTGTGCTTCCGCAGAGGTAGGGGGGCCAGCAGGCCAGAGGTGGATGAACGCAATGCCCTCGTTTGGGTGTAGGGACTGATCAGAGCCTGAAGGTACGGAGGTGCCGTTCCCCTCACAGCTCCGTAGGCAAGCACCGTGGTCTTGTAGCAGATGCAAGCTTCAACTGGAAGCCAGTGCAGTGTGCGGAGGAGCAGGGTGACGTGAGAGAACTTGGGAAGGTTGAACACCAGACGGGCTGCTGCATTCTGGATGAGTTATAGGGGTTCAATGGCACAGGCAGAGAGCCCAGCCAACAGCGAGTTGCAGTAATCCAGATGGGAGATAACAAGTGCCTGGATTAGGACCTGTGCCACTTCCTGTGTAAGGCAGGGTCGTACTCTCAGAATGTTGTAGAGCATGAACCTACAGGATCGGGTCACCGCCTTGATGTTAGCGGAGAACGACAGGGTGTTGTCCAGGGTCACGCCAAGACTCTTCGCACTCTGGGAGGAGGACACAACGGAGTTGTCAACCGTGATGGCGAGATCATGGAACGGGCAGTCCTTCCCCGGGAGGAAGAGCAGCTCCGTCTTGCTGAGGTTCAGCTTGAGGTGGTGATCCGTCATCCACACTGATATGTCTGCCAGACATGCAGAGATGCGATTCGCCACCTGGTTATCAGAAGGGGAAAGAGAAGATTAGTTGTGTGTCGTCTGCGTAGCAATGATAGGAGAGGCCATGTGAGGATATGACAGAGCCAAGTGACTTGGTGTATAGCGAGAATAGGAGAGGGCCTAGAACTGAGCCCTGGGGACACCAGTGGTGAGAGCACCGTGGTGCGGAGACAGATTCTCTCACGCCACTTGGTAGGAGCGACCGGTCAGGTAGGACGCAATCCAAGAGTGAGCCGCGCCGGAGATGCCCAACTCGGAGAGGGTGGAGAGGAGGATCTGATGGTTCACGGTATCAAAGGCAGCATACAGGTCTAGAAGGACAAGAGCAGAGGAGAGAGGTTAGCTTTAGCAGTGCGGAGAGCCTCCGTGACACAGAGAAGAGCAGTCTCAGTTGAATGACCAGTCTTGAAACCTGACTGGTTTGGATCAAGAAGGTCATTCTGAGAGAGATAGCAAGAGAGTTGGCTAAAGGCAGCACGCTCAAGAGTTTTGGAGAGAAAAGAAAGAAGGGATACTGGTCTGTAGTTGTTGACATCAGAGGGATCGAGTGTTGGTTTTTTGAGAAGGGGTGCAACTCTCGCTCTCTTGAAGACGGAAGGGACATAACCAGCGGTCAAGGATGAGTTGATGAGCGAGGTGAGGTAAGGGAGAAGGTCACCGGATATGGTCTGGAGAAGAGAGGAGGGGATAGGGTCAAGCGGGCAGGTTGTTGGGTGGCCGGCCGTCACAAGTCGCAAGATTTCATCTGGAGAGAGAGGGGAGAAAGAAGTCAAAGCATAGGGTAGGGCAGTGTGAGCAGGACCAGCAGTGTCATTTGACTTAACAAACGAGGATCGGATGTCGTCAACCTTCTTTTCAAAATGGTTGATGAAGTCATCCACAGAAAGGGAGGAGGGGGGGGAGGGGGAGGAGGATTCAGCAGGGAGGAGAAGGTGGCAAAGAGCTTCCTAGGGTTAGAGGCAGATTCTTGGAATTCAGAGTGGTAGAAAGTGGCTTTAGCAGCAGAAACAGATGAAGAAAATGTAGAGAGGAGGGAGTGAAATGATGCCAGGTCCGCAGGGAGTCTAGTTTTCCTCCATTTCCGCTCGGCTGCCCGGAGCCCTGTTCTGTGAGCTCGCAATGAGTCGTCAAGCCACGGAGCAGGAGGGGAGGACCGAGCCGGCCGGGAGGATAGGGGACTTAGAGAGTCAAAGGATGCAGAAAGGGAGGAGAGGAGGGTTGAGGAGGCAGAATCAGGAGATTGGAGGGAGAAGGACTGAGCAGAGGGAAGAGATGATAGGATGGAAGAGGAGAGAGTAGCGGAAGATTAGTAGAAGAACAGCATCTAGTAAAGATGAGGTCAAGCGTATTGCCTGCCTTGTGAGTAGGGGGGGACGGTGCGAGGGTGAGGTCAAAAGAGGAGAGGAGTGGAAAGAAGGAGGCAGAGAGAAATGAGTCAAAGGTAGACGTAGGGAGGTTGAAGTCACCCAGAACTGTGAGGGGTGAGCCATCCTCAGGAAAGGAACTTATCAAGGCGTCAAGCTCGTTGATGAACTCTCCAAGGGAACCTGGAGGGCGAAAAATGACAAGGATGTTAAGCTTGAAAGGGCTAGTGACTGTGACAGCATGCAATTCAAATGAGGAGATAGACAGATGGGTCAGGGGAAAAAGAGAGAATGTCCACTTGGGAGAGATGAGGATTCCTGTGCCACCACCCCGCTGACCAGATGCTCTCGGGGTATGCGAGAACACATGGTCAGATGAGGAGAGAGCAGTAGGAGTAGCAGTGTTTTCAGTGGTAATCCATGTTTCCGTCAGCGCCAAGAAGTCGAGGGACTGGAGGGTAGCATAGGCTGAGATGAACTCTGCCTTGTTGGCCGCAGAATGGCAGTTCCAGAGGCTGCCGGAGACCTGGAACTCCACGTGGGTCGTGCGTGCAGCGACCACCAGGTTAGAGAGGCAGCAACCACTCCGTGTGAGGCGTTTGTATAGCCTGTGCGGAGAGGAGAGAACAGGGATAGACAGAGGCATAGTTGACAGGCTACAGAAAATGGCTACAATAATGCAAAGGAGATCGGAACGAAATGAACTAAACATCTGGGAAAGCAAGAGAGCGGGGCCTCCCTCACTTACGTTTCACTGAAACACCCAAATATTACTCTCCCAACTTCCACCTCAGAAACTATAATTGTTGTAAACTACAGCGGTTCAATGTTTTCTAGGAATATACTAACTTAGTTTATTCAGCTAGCTAACTTGGTACAGTATTCTTCCGTGCAAACCGTCCAGGGCACCTAGTCATATGACGCCACAGCCAAATAGCATGCCAGACTGTGTATGTATTGATATGTAGGCTACGTGTGCCTTTTTAAAATTGATGTAGTTCTGTCCTTGAGCTGTTCTTGTCTATTAAAGTTCTGTATTATGTCATGTTTCATGTTTTGTGTGGACACCAGGAAGAGTAGCTACTGCTTTTGCAACAGCTAATGGGGATCCTAATAAAATACCTTTTGAAGTTGATGCATAAGTTGATGCATGGAACAATCAACCGGTAGCTAATTATAACATTTATATAGTCTACTAATCAGAACGCTAATACAATTAAAATGTGGGACTTTGTATAACTCTTTCAATGTGTTCCTAATTGCAATATAATTTTACAGATATAAACCTGAAACGCTCACCTGAAGGTAATATACTAATGTATCTAATCAGCATCTGATGTTGTCTTTACAGATCATATTTAGCTAACCTTATTCTGATTTACCATTGCAGTAATAGATGCAACAGTGCAGACCAGCAGACAGTCATCTGGACATGATTCTATTTTCAATAGAACAAAATAATACTGAATTCAATATTTACATTTATATTTTAGTCATTTAGCAGACGCTCTTATCCAGAGCGACTTACAGTAAGTGAGTGCATACATTTTTCATACTATGACACTTTGTACTACTTTTCTCTTTGTTCACTAATTTCATTCTGATAGTAGTAAGCTATCGCTTTTAGTAAATTCTTAACATATTATGCCTACATGTCTTCAGCAAAATGTCATTTCTTCAAAAATAATGACTATTGACTAAATTATTGTTGTTGTCACATCTCCTCCCGTTGCTCCCCTCCGGCGCTCTGATTCGCCGGTCTACTGAGCCACCGGTCTGAGCGCACCACCTCTGCAACACCGGAATGGAAACCCAACGCACCCTAATCACCTCCAGCGCACCTGCACCTCATCATCTCATCACCACCCTATTTAGCCCTGGACTGTTCTGGAATGTTGTGTGTGATTTTTTAGCGTCGTGTCGTTTACTCTATCTTTGTTATGTCTCTTTGTCATTGTTAAGTAAACCTTGACCTTGTTAATTCCTGCGTCTGCGTCCTGCCTCTTCGTACACTCAAGTAATTTCTAAATACATGTCTGGCCATTTCTGTAAACTGAATTGCTATGGAAAAAAAAGTATTATTCAACTGTGTGTAACTTCTGTTATCCTCAGTGGATTTTACTCTGGATTTATAGACATCTGATCATAACCTGCAGATATCAGAGGATGGGAAAGTGCTGGAAAAAGGAAATACCACAGAGACTGATTGACTGTGAGAAACAAGATGATGAAGACCCCTACTGTATGTGTTGGGCATTATGGGTAGTGCTTGGAGGACCTACTGGGAGGTTCATGTGGAGAATAAGGATGACTGAGTAACTTGGTGTTACCAGGGCAACTGCTAACAGGAAGGGACAATTGGTTCTCAGCTCTGCCAATGGTTAACCGGGCTGTCCAATGGACAATAATCTTGACAAAGATATTCCAGACAAAGTTGGCATATACAGTGGCGTGAAAAAATATTTGCCAGATCTTTAACCAAAACCTAATATTAGGTAAAGGGAACCTTTATACTTATTTTATTTATTTAATTAACAAAGTTATGCAACACCCAATTCCCCTCTGTGAAAAAGTAATTGCCCCCTTACTCTCAATAACTGGTTGTGCCACCTTTAGCTGCAATGACTGCAACCAAATGCTTCCTGTGGTTGTTGATCAGTCTCTCACATCGCTGTGGAGGAATTTTGGTCCACTATTGCATGCAGAACTGCTTTTACTCAGCTACATTTGTGGGTTTTCAAGCATGAACTGCTCACTTCAAGTCCTGCGACAACATCTCAATTGGGATTAGGTCTGGACTTTGACTAGGCCATTCCAAAACTTCAAATTTGTTGCTTTTTAGCCATTTTCATGTAGACTTGACTGTGTGTTTTGGATCATTGTCTTGCTGCATGACCCAGCTGCGCTTCAGTTTCAGCTCACAGACGGATGGTCTGACATTCTCCTGTAGAATTCTCTGATACAGAGCAGAATTCATGATTCCTTCTATTAAGGCATGTCGTCCAGGTCCTGAGGCAGCAAAGCATCCCCAAACCATCACAGTACCACCACCATGCTTGACCGTTGGTATGAGGTTCTTACTGTGGAATGCAGAGTTTGGTTTTTGCCAGGCATAATGGTACCCATGTCGTCCAAAAAGTTGACTCAAGTTTGACAAAAAGCACCCGGAAGCACCTGGATGATCATCAAGACTTGGAAGAATGTTCTATGGACAGATGATTCAAAAGTATAACTTTTTGGACGACACACATTCATGCTACACACACATCACAACTGCTGCTACCAGACTCTTATTATGATTGCTAAATACTGCACAATTTAAACACTTGCCCCCCAATCCCCCCTTCCCCGAAACACGTGTAAATATTGGACTATAAATTGTGCTTTCCTGTATTATACTGATGCTAACATATTTATTATATTCTACTGAGCCATTTACTTTATGTTCGTATTCTAATATTGTATTATTTGTTATTGTTGTTGCATTGTTGAGAAGAAACCTGCAAGTAAGCGTTTTGTTGGATGGTTTATACCATGTGTATCCTGTACATACGACTAATAAAACGTGAAACTTGATAGTATGTGACTTGAAATATAAAGGAATTGAATCTACTGAACGGTACACATGATGTAATAGATAATAAAATGTTTATGATCAATTACTGATATTTACAGAATATTTCTCAAGTATTTATATTAAATATTAATTTACATAAAATAGTATCCTTGTCATTGTCTAAGTCAACTAATTCACACATACTGGAGATACAGCTGTCATATTACGATGAACAGTTGGTATTTTATTGAACAAAAATACAATTTGTGTTAAAAACAGTCAAATGTATCATTGTTACAATTATAGTGTTGTTCAAGATTAAATTAGCATTAGCTAGCTGATATAGCATTAGCATCTACCTTGGAACACATAGAAACGTGAACCATAATATCCACTGAGTCTAGTCTCCAGATCATTCACAGTCAACGTTTGCACTTTGCCATTGTTATCAGGACCAACATACCCTGCAGACTCTGTAGTGTCACTCTCCCTAACACAACAGTATGCGCTCCAGTAGTACTTAGCCACTTTCACACCATCACCTATCTGGGTGTCACCAGGCACTACACCCGTGACCACATAGGCTTTGGAGCAGGCGTTATTCAGTAATTTAACCAGGTCCTCTTCATGTACCCTCCACTGGCCCCGGTTGAAGCCTGGGTCTTGGGGAGCGGCGTTGGTCAGGGTGGAGGTGGCTAGCATGGAGGAATGGGTGGAGGTGTGGTGGACGGGGTAGAGATGGCCCTTGTCGTAGCCAGAGCTCTCGTAGTCTCGGTTCAAGGCCTGGTGGTCACCCCTATTGTTGGATGGGATTTGGTTCAGTCCGCTCATGCAGAGGTGACTACCACCATCGAGCTGTGAGAGTCAAGGAAAGTCATTGATTACAGGCAACACATTTTCTTATCAGTCTTATCAGTCTGTGGAAATTCATGAAGCAATTTGCGTGACATGCACGTAAAACTTAAAATACTAAATGTATACCATTGTTCTGTCTGTGTAGCTTGTTGGTGAATGCACAAAATACTGTATGTTTGAAAATATATATATATAGACATTAATATATAGACATTTAGGTTACACTTTACTTGAAGGGGGTACACTCAAGACATTAACACCTTTATAGGTATTGCATCATCATTCATAATACCCTTCATAAAACATTTATTCAACATCATTCATACGGAGTTTTCAAAAATAATTGTCCCTTCAAGTAGATCTTTATGTATCCATTGTACAACAGACATTGTTATTTTTATAACCCAATATACCATAAAAACACGTTTTTGGCTTATCTAGACAGAGAACATGCTGTATGCCTGGTGCTTCAGAACTCGCTCTAGACAAGGTACTCTGTTTACTTCAGATCCGCCTTCTTGCGGATATCGTCTAAGAAAAGTACAGAATTGAATATGATAATTCATGATGATTTTCTAAGGAATGTTTACCCAGTGGCATTCTGCCAAATTGAGAGATCATCAGAGAGGATGTACAACAGTCACTGACAGCTAACCCTGTTCTAACCCTGTGCTAACCCTGTGCTGCTCCCAGCCTGTTAAGCATGTTGACATTTATTGTAATGAATCTTGCCCTGGAGACAGAATCGAGCGATTTTCACTAGATGGGTCAGCTGCAAAGCCAGAATTGGCTATATTGTAAAAATTAATGAAAGGTTAAGGTTAGGCATTAGGTTTAGCATTGTGGTTAAGGTTAGGTTTAAGGTTAGGGTTAGGTATAAAATCAGATTTTATGACTTTGTGGCTGTGCCAGCTATTGCCCACTCTGCAGAGCTGCCTCCAGTGCATGAGTCATCCCAATAAATGACAACCTGCGCCTGTTACATTATTTTGTGTCAGAGGGTTGGGTACTGTGGCAGTAAAAAAAAACAATGTACATTGTAAAATGGATAAATAAAGATCTAGTTTGAAAACTCCTTTTGAATGATATTGAATAAATGTGTATTGAAGGTTGTTATGGAAAATACTGCAACACTCATAATGGCCTTCTGAATGCCTTATGTACTGTATACCCACTTCAAGCAAACTGTTACAAAAATGTTAAGGTGTGAAAACAAATGCTATACATGTCAGTAAATACAATGATATGCCTACCTGAGGTTCGATATACCAATAGTCCTTTCGTTCAATGTCTGCACTTTGAAGCTCGTAGGCAGAATACACAGGAATCTTATTCTTGGTGTCGTAGAGTGTGGCATAGAAGTATTGCAGTTTATTATTATTGTCCAGGAGACACTGGCATATTTGCTGGTAGCGATTATTGTTCGTAGGATCACTGAGAACCGTAGGAGGAACATGGTTCACAAAGAACTGACTGCATTTTGTGAAGGAGGTCACTTCCCCATGGGAAAGCAGAGGAAACAACAGCAAAACAAAAACGCCACACCGGAGCCCCATGGTGAATAACGGTCGGTCAGCACTAGTGGAGATAAAATTGTGACTGGGCGGAGGTTCTCTGGTGAGAAGGACCACAGGCTCTCCACTTACACTATATATACAAAAGTATGTGCAAAACCCTTCAAATTAGTGGATTCGGCTACTTCAGCCACACCCGTTTCTGACAGGTGTATAAAATCGAGCACACAGCAATGCAATTTCAACATGACACCGTCATAGGATGCCAACTTTCCAACAAGTCAGTTCGTCAAATTTCTGCCCTGCTAGAGCTGCCCCGGTCAATTGTAAGTGCTGTTATTGTGAAGTGGAAATGTCTAGGAGCAACAATGGCTCAGCCGCAAGTGGTAGGCCACACAAGCTCACAGAACGGGACCGCTGAGTGCTGAAGCGTGTAAAAATAATCTGTCACTCACTACCGAGTTCCAAACTGCCTCTGGAAGCAACGTCAGCACAAGAACTGTTCGTCGGGAGCTTCATGAAATGGGTTTCCAAGGCCAAGCAGCCGCACACTAGCCTAAGATCACCATGCGCAATGCCAAGCGTCGCCTGGAGTGGTGTAAAGTTTGCCGCCATTGGACTCTGGAGCAGTGGAAACGCGTTCTCTAGAGTGACGAATCACGCTTCACCATCTGGCAGTCCAACGGCCGAATCTAGGTTTGGCGGATGCCAGGAGAACGCTACCTGCCCGAATGCATTGTGCCAACTGTAAAGTTTGGTGGAGGAGGAATAACGGTCTGGGTCTGTTTTTCATGGTTCGGGCTAGGCCTCTTAGTTCCAGTTAACACTACAAGCATACAATTACATTCTAGACAATTCTGTGCTACCAAATTTCTGGCAACAGTTTGGGGAAGGCCCTTTCCTGTTTAAGCATGACAATGCCCCCGTGCACAAAGCGAGGTCCATACAGAGATGGTTTGTCGAGATCGGTGTGGACGAACTTGACTGGCCTGCACAGAGCCCTGACCTCAACCCCATCGAACACCTTTAGGATGAATTGGAACGCCTTTTGTGAGCCAGGACTAATCGCTCAATATCAGTGCCCGACCTCACTAATGCTCTTGTGGCTGAATGGAAGCAAGTCCCCACAGCAATGTTCCAACATCTAGTGGGAAGCGTTCCCAGAAGAGTGGAGGCTGTTATAGCAGCAAAGGGGGGACCAACTCCATATTAATGTCCATGATTTTGGAATGAGATGTCCACATACTTTTGGTCATCTAGTGCATGTTTTCCTGCACGTCCTAATACTGTCAAGCCTGGAAGTCTCCCATGGTCAACATTATGGTTAAGTTCGACTACCAGTGGTGTAGTGGTGCCTGGAGATACTCTAATTTTGCCAAACATTTTCCAAAGGCACCCTGTATAAAACATTATATGAGAAACAGTGACATACACTCAGAATTACCTAAAATGATAAATCCTATATTGGTCTTTCACAGTCAGGCCAACCAAAGCTGTACTGTGCAAGTAGGCCTACCATTGAAACAAGATAAATGAGGCTGTGAACCGAGTCAGACATTTTTTCACATTATTCTGATTTGTCCAATTATTTTCAGGTTTTCGCTCTCTAAGTCACACAGTGTTCTATGTCCACAACAATGCTTAAACCACATCCGGAGACCACTTTTGAGGTCTGGTAAAAAGTTAATAAATCTAGATTAACCTCTAATTCAAGTGTGCAGTCACCTAGCACTTTTGTTTGGTTAGCAGTGTTTGAGATGGAGTAAAGCAAAATAAATGGCCACTGGTAGGCATAGGACAGTTTGTAGCTAGTTAACATTTAATTTTGGGGAAAGCCAGAAGATGGTTAGACCTATCATTAGCATTGCTATATTTTTCCTGTTCTTTAATTGTTTGCAACCTGGACATTATGCTTCATATTATGAGGCATGTCTTACCTTGTTTGAAAGTAGCCTATAGCCAAAATCCCAACATAGAAGCATGGAAGCAATTATTTTATAAAGACTTCCTCATATGTGTTCTCCTGTTCCAGCCTATTGGTTCTCTTTCAACTTTCTTTCATTATCTAGCAGCCAAAGGCTTTATCCTAGTCTTATTAGCAAACAATGATAGTTGTTGCATCTTTAGATCTCACCTCTAAATTACTAACAGATGTTGTGTTTCCCCCGCAAATTGCATTTTGGAACATTCCCACAGTTCTGGGCCTACCGCTGTGTGCACATTGCTGCGCTGAAATTCTGAAGAAATAATCGTTTATCAACATTTTAAACAAAAACATTCTGATCTGTTCCATCAGCCATATTAATTGATAGGCCGTATACCTCCACTACACTACTTTGATACGCATCGTGGGGATTAAGAAGTGTGTATGCGCAATGCCCACTGAAAAATATCTGGGTATAAGGCGTATACCTGCATATACCCTCCACTACACCACTGCCGGCTACATTGCAGTCGATGACGTGCACACAACCATTGGTTGATAGAATGAATGCAACGTCTGCGATGTACTCGACCTGGAACGTGACCTATGTGTTCCCATCTGTACGAACCAGTACATGGTGTGTGTTTGCCCAGATGCTTGCACTGTATGTGGCACCGAGGACAAACTGTGGGAAAGTATTTTGGTGTCCAAAAGATGCCTTTTATCTCAGAAGGTTAATGATTAACAGGGTTGCACACCAGTGTGAATTTGAACAGATTGTGTGGGAACGACACAACTATGTCAATGTTCTGTCCTAAGAGGGTAAACCACATCTAGATCATCATTTACCTAATTGAAACTAGTTCTGAACATAAGGAAGCACACAATTTTGATATTTCTATAGGCATGTGTTTCATTTCTTCAAACTACATGGCTAGAATGAAACCTGAATAATATATATTTTATTTTACAAAAAACATCCGCAATCAGTCCAGAATAAATGTTGTAAATTGGGTTGGGTTTCTGATGTGATTGCTGTGTTGATGTTTGTATGTATTCTTGCTTAACACCAAGACAAATGACTATAACCATTATTAAAAAGCAGTAAAAATCGTTTTTCTTCTGATATTTTATAGCTTCATGTATTTCATTATTTGTTTACAAGAAATGTGGTCAAAGAGTACCTTCTAAGGAGAAGATAAACATCTTTAAGCATTATCTATATTTAATAATTGAATAGGTCTGAATGGTTTGATTTTCCTGTACGACATTCCCCCCAAAAATATTTGATTATAATACAATATTAATCCAGCTGCTATATTATTGTGAAGAAAAACCAACAGCAAGACAAACCAAGGTACAAATCATTATAGCACATTATAACACATAGCCTGCATCTTTGTTGAGATTTCACAAAGCTTGCCATTAGGAACAATATCAAATCTACAATAAGAGTCCTTAATAACTCTGCAATATCAAATAAAATAACATTTTATTGGTCACATACACATATTTAGCAGATGTTATTGCGGGTGTAGTGAAATGCTTGTGTTCCTAGCACCAATAGTGCAGTAATATCTAACAATTCACAACAATACACACAAATCTCAAAGTAAAAGAATGGAATTAAGAATATATGTCACGGTTTCGGCCGAGGCTGCTCCTCCTCCTTGTTCGGGCAGGTTTCGGCGGTCGTCGTCCCCGGAGTACTAGCTATCACCGTTTGATGTTTTCGATGTCTGTTTGGTTTTGTCTGATTGTGTACACCTGTTTCCTGTTTGGTTGATTATGTCTCCTATAAGTTTCTCGTTTGGTTAGTCTTGTGTTGTGTGTTATTGTCCGCCTGTCGGTAGGAGCTGCGAGTTTCTGCTCTGTTTATTTGTTTGGTGTTTTTACGCACAGTTTGCGTAATCGCTCGCCTCTGTTTGTTTCGAGGCCCGTGTTTTGTATTTTGTCACTTTATGACTAGTAAAGTCTGTTGGACTAAGCCTCTGTGTCCTGCGCCTGACTCCTACACCACATCCACATCAGTTCCTGACAGAATAACACACCCCCATGGAGTCAGCAGGAGCAGCGGCGGCACCCAAGTCGCTGAAGGAATGGATCAGCGATCAGGACACCATGATCCGGCAACTTGGGGCTGCCATGAACGAGGTGTCTAACACTCTGCGCCGTTTGGTCACCGGAGAGGTGCCCACACCTCCGCACACCATACCATCACCATCGGCCAGTCCTTCTCTTCCAGCACCGGAACCCAGTGGTAGTCGGCTCTCACTCCCGAGGGCATATGATGGTACCGCAGCCGGGTGTCAGGGGTTCCTCCTGCAGATGGAACTCTACCTGGCTACCATACACCCGGCGCCCTCGGGATACGAGAGCGTCTCCGCCCTCATCTCCTGTCTCACCGGCAAGGCGTTGGAGTGGGCCAACGCCGAATGGAGGGGAATAGACGCCGCCACCATCACCTACGCGGAGTTCTCCCGCCGCTTCAGGGCAGTGTTCGACCATCCACCTGAGGGGAAGGCGGCGGGGGAGCGTCTGTTCCACCTCCGACAGGGGAGGAGGAGCGCACAGGAGTTCGCCCTGGAGTTCCGGACGCTAGCGGCGGATGCAGGGTGGAGTGAGCGGGCCCTCATCGACCACTACCGTTGTAGTCTACGGGAGGACGTCCGTCGAGAGTTGGCCTGCAGGGATGCCCACCTCACCTTCGACCAGCTGGTAGACATGTCCATCCGGCTGGACACCCTGCTGGCAACCCGCGGACGTTCCGAGTGGGGGTCGTCCATTCGACCCTCCAGCACCTCCGAGCCGATCCCTATGGAGCTCGGAGGTGCTGGCGCTAGAGAGAGGAGGAGGAGGAGCCCGAGGGGGGCTGTCCCCTGCACCAACTGTGGCCGTGGAGGGCACACTGCGGCCAGGTGCTGGGGAGGGTCTCCTAGGGGAGAGGACGACAGGTTACGCACTGGGGAGTCATTCCATGTGAGTAGGCGTCCCACTTACCCAGAGCTCTCTGTTGTGCACGTCTGTTTACCTGTACATTTTCCACAGGTTGCACCTCATTCCCAGCATAAGGCGCTAGTAGATTCAGGCGCAGCTGTGAATTTTGTTGATCGACATTTTTGTTTGAAACTAGGAATTCCCCTTCTTCCAGTCGACGCCCCATTTCCTGTCCATGCGTTAGACAGCCGTCCCCTGGGATCAGGGTTGATTAGGGAGGTCACAGCGCCACTTAGGATGAGGACGCAGGGGGGTCATGAGGAAACTATTCAGCTATATCTGATTGACTCTCCTGCGTATCCGGTGGTGTTGGGGCTTCCCTGGTTGATTACCCATAATCCTTCTATTTCGTGGCAACAGAGGGCTCTTAAGGAGTGGTCTGCTCAGTGTGTGGGGCGATGTCTAGGTGTTTCCGTGGGGGCGACCTTGGTGGAGAGTCCAAACCAGGTGCCCGCGCTGCACATTCCCCCCGAGTATTTTTTTAAAAAATTTAATTTTTTATTTCACCTTTATTTAACCAGGTAAGCCAGTTGAGAACAGGTTCTCATTTACAACTGCGACCTGGCCAAGATAAAGCAAAGTAGTGCAATAAAAACAACACAGAGTTACATATGGGGTAAAAAAAAACATAAAGTCAGAAATACAACAGAAAATATATATACAGTGTGTGCAAATGTAGCAAGTTATGGAGGTAAGGCAATAAATAGGCTATAGTGCAGAATAATTACAATAGTATTAACACTGGAATGCTAGATGTGCAAGAGATTATGTGCAAATAGAGATACTGGGGTGCAAAAGAGCAAAATAAATAACAATATAGGGATGAGGTAGTTGGGTGGGCTAATTTCAGATGGGCTGTGTACAGGTGCAGTGATCAGTAAGGTGCTCTGACAACTGATGCTTAAAGTTATTGAGGGAGATAAGAGTCTCCAGCTTCAGAGATTTTTGCAATTCGTTCCAGTCATTGGCAGCAGAGAACTGGAAGGAATGGCGGCCAAAGGAGGTGTTGGCTTTGGGAATGACCAGAGAGATATACCTGCTGGAGCGCAGACTACGGGTGGGTGCTGCTATGGTGACCAATGAGCTAAGATAAGGCGGGGATTTGCCTAGCAGTGATTTATAGATGGCCTGGAGCCAGTGGGTTTGACGACGAACATGTAGTGAGGACCAGCCAACAAGAGCGTACAGGTCACAGTGGTGGGTAGTGTATGGGGCTTTGGAGACAAAACGGATGGCACTGTGATAGACTACATCCAATTTGCTGAGTAGAGTGTTGGAGGCTATTTTGTAAATGACATCGCCCGAAGTCAAGGATCGGTAGGATAGTCAGTTTTACGAGGGCATGTTTGGCAGCATGAGTGAAGGAGGCTTTGTTGCGAAATAGGAAGCCGATTCTAGATTTAACTTTGGATTGGAGATTCTTTATGTGAGTCTGGAAGTTGAGTTTACAGTCTAACCAGACACCTAGATATTTGTAGTTGTCCACATACTCTAGGTCAGACCCGTCGAGAGTGGTGATTCTAGTCGGGTGGGCGGGTGCTAGCAGCGTTCGATTGAAAAGCATGCATTTAGTTTTACTAGTGTTTAAGAGCAGTTGAAGGCTACTGAAGGATTGTTGTATGGCATTGAAGCTCGTTTGGAGGTTTGTTAACACAGTGTCCAATGAAGGGCCAGATGTATACAAAATGGTGTCGTCTGCGTAGAGGTGGATCTGAGAGTCACCAGCAGCAAGAGCGACATCATTGATATACACGGAGAAAAGTGTCGGCCCAAGAATTGAACCCTGTGGCACCCCCATAGAGACTGCCATAGGTCCAGACAACAGGCCCTCCGATTTGACACACTGAACTCTATCTGAGAAGTAGTTGGTGAACCAGGCGAGGCAGTCATTTGAGAAACCAAGGCTATTTAGTCTGCCAATAAGAACGCGGTGGTTGACAGAGTCGAAAGTCTTGGCCAGGTCGATGAAGACGGCTGCACAGTACTGTCTATTATCAATCGCGGTTATAATATCGTTTAGGACCTTGAGCGTGGCTGAAGTGCACCCGTGACCAGCTCGGAAACCGGATTGCATAGCGGAGAAGGTACGGTGGTATTCGAAATGGTCGATGATCTGTTTGTTAACTTGGCTTTCGAATACTTTCGAAAGGCAGGGCAGGATGGATATAGGTCTGTAGCAGTTTGGATCTAGAGTGTCACCCCCTTTGAAGAGGGGGATGACCGCGGCAGCTTTCCAATCTCTGGGGATCTCAGACGTTATGAAAGAGAGGTTGAACAGACTAGTAATAGGGGTTGCGACAATTTCGGGGCTAGTTTTAGAAAGAAAGGGTCCAGATTGTCTAGCCCAGCTGATTTGTAGGGGTCCAGATTTTGCAGCGCTTTCAAAACATCAGCTGTCTGAATTTGTGTGAAGGAGAAGCGGGGGGGGCATGGGCAAGTTGCAGCAGAGGGTGCAGAGTTGGTGGCCGGGTTAGTGGTAGCCAGATGGAAAGCATGGCCAGCTGTAGCAAAATGCTTGTTGAAATTCTCGATTTTTGTAGATTTATCGGTGGTGATAGTGTTTCCTAGCCTCAGTGCAGTGGGCAGCTGGGAGGAAGTGCTCTTATTCTCCATGGACTTTACAGTGTCCCAAAACTTTTTGGAGTTAGTGCTACAGGATGCAAATTTCTGTTTGAAAAAGTTAGCCTTTGCTTTCCTGACTGCTTGTGTATATTGGTTCCTAACTTCCCTGAAAAGTTGCATATCGCGGGGAGCTATTTGATGCTAATGCTGTACGCCACAGGATGTTTTTGTGCTGGTCAAGGGCAGTCAAGTCTGAGGAGAACCAGGGGCTATATCGGTTCTTAGTTCTGTATTTTTTGAATGGGGCATGTTTATTTAAGATTGAGAGGAAATTACTTTTAAGGAACAACCAGGCATCCTCTACTGACGGAATGAGATCTATATCCATCCAGGATACCTGGGCCAGGTCAATTAGGAAGGCCTCCTCGCTAAAGTGTTTTAGGGAGCGTTTGACAGTGATGAGGGGTGGTCGTTTGACCGCGGACCCGTTACGGACGCAGGCAATAAGGCAGTGATCGCTGAGATCCTGGTTGAAGACAGCTGAGGTGTATTTAGAGGGTATGTTAGTCAGGATGATATCTATGAGGGTACCCATGTTTACGGATTTAGGGTTGTACCTGGTAGGTTCGTTGATAATTTGCGTGAGGTTGAGGGCATCTAGCTTGGATTGTAGGATGGCTGGGGTATTAAGCATATCCCAATTTAGGTCACCAAGCAGTACAAACTCTGAGGATAAATGGGGGGCAATCAATTCACATATGGTGTCCAGGGCACAGCTGGGGGCTGAGGGGGGTCTGTAGCAAGCGGCAACAGTGAGAGACTTATTTCTGGAAAGGTGGATTTTTAGAAGTAGAAGCTCAAACTGTTTGGGCACAGACCTGGATAGTATGATGGAGCTCTGCAGGCTATCTCTACAGTAGATTGCAACTCCACCCCCTTTGGCAGTTCTATCTAGACGGAAAATGTTATAGTTGGGGATGGAAATTTCAGAATTTTGGTGGCCTTCCTGAGCCAGGATTCAGACACTGCTAGAACATCAGGGTTGGCAGAGTGTGCTAACGCAGTGAATAACTCAAACTTAGGAAGTAGACTTCTGATATTTATGTGCAAGAAACCAAGACTTTTGCGATTACAGAAGTCATCAAATGATAGCGCCTGGGGAGTAGGAGTGATACTGAGGGCTGCAGGGCCTGGGTTAGCCTCTACATCACCAGAGGAACAGAGGAGGACTAGAATAAGGATACGGCTAAAGGCTTTAAGAACTGGTCTTCTAGTGCGTTGGGTACATAGAATAAAGGGGGCAGATTTCCGGGTGTTATAGAAAAGATTCAGGGCATTATGTACAGACAAGGATATGGAAGGATATGAGTAAAGTGGAGGTAAACCTAAGCGTTGGGTAACAATGAAAGAGATAGTATCTCTAGAGGCATCAATTGAATCGGTCTCTGAGTGTATGGGGGAAGGGACAAAGGAGCTATCTAAGGCAGGTTTAGCTAGGCTGGGGGGTCTACAGTGATATAGTACAATTAGAAATAACCGAAACAACAATAAACTAACCATGTTTGGGCTGAGGCTAAACATAAACAGGATGTAGTACCGTAAAAAGGAACAGTCCAGCAGATATCAGCTGTATAGCTGAGTTATCATAAGGTCCGGTGGTGAAGCACTTGTGAGTAAGAGGCCACGGATAGCGTGTGCTAGCGGGCCAGGGCTAGCAGATGGATGGAATCTTCGTGGTTAACGTCGTAACCACATCAGACGATTTCGTCGGCAGACCAGTCGTGTAGGATCGGCGGGGCTTCGTGTCAACACTAGGTGGTCCCGTCCGGTTGACAGAGAGGTAGATAGCCGGGAGATGGGCCTAGCTCAGGATGATTAGCCAGACCACAGCGTCCGTTTTGTTGTAGCCAGCTGGTAGCGATGAATCCGGAGTTAAAGGTCCAGTGATTCAGTGATTCCGGCGGAAAAACTGATATGTTCTGGGTCGATAACGCGCTGTGCAGACTGGCCGAATATCCGGTGATCAATGTCCAGTGATTAAAATTAATCCCGCGGAAAAAATCCAATGTTCTGGGTGAAACACCGCTAGCTGTGGCTAATAGCAAGTAGCTAGTTAGCTGGCTAGCTAGTTTCAACTGGAGATTCTAGATTCTAGATAAAGGTAAGTCAAAAATAGAATCCGTTCCACATTGAGTGAGGCGGGTTGCAGGAAAGTATATTTTGTAGAAGGATGAAAAGTCTGATAGGGAAATATGTACGAAAAATACAAAAAAACAGGGTATTTACAGGCTATTTACAGACACACGACAGAAACAGGACTGCACTACTTCGCCATCTTGGATGCCTGTATGAGGATGAGGATTTGGCAATCGTGTTCAGTAAATCGAGGGCGACGCGGTTGCCTCCTCATAGGCAGGGAGATTGTGCGATAGACCTCCAGGCAGGAGCAGCGCTTCCACGGAGCCATGTGTATCCTCTGTCTCAAGAGGAGAAGAGAGCTATGGAGACTTACATAGCCAAATCTCTGAGACAAGGATACATACTGCCATCCACTTCCCCTGCGTCCTCGAGCTTCTTTTTTGTGAAGAAGAAGGATGGAGGTTTGCGCCCGTGCATTGATTACCGTAGTCTCAATCAGATCACGGTGAAATACAGTTATCCACTCCCGCTGATTGCGACTATGACGGAGTCATTGCACGGGCGCGTTTCTTCACAAAATTAGATCTCAGGAGCGCATACAACTTGGTGCGCATTAGAGGGGGCGATGAATGGAAGACAGCATTTAGTACCACCTCAGGTCATTACAGTATCTCGTCATGCCATACGGGTTGATGAACGCTCCTTCAGTCTTCCAATCCTTCGTAGATGAGATCTTCAGGGACATGCAGGGGCAGGGTGTGGTCGTGTACATTGATGACATTCTTGTGTACTCTTCTACCCGAGCCGAGAATGTAGCCCTGGTGCGCCGAGTGTTGAGGAGGCTGTTGGAGCACGACCTGTATGTCAAGGCAGAGAAATGTCTGTTTTTCCAGGAGTCGATCTCCTTTTTGGGTTATCAGTTGTCTGCGTCAGGGGTGAAGATGGAGGTTGACCGAGTGTCAGCTGTGCGTAATTGGCAAACTCTAACCACTGTTAAAGAGGTGCAGCGGTTTTTGGGGTTTGCAAATTACTACCGGAGGTTTATCCGGGGTTTTGGACAGGTGGCAGCTCCCATATTGTCTCTGTTGAAGGGGGGTCCGGTGCGTTTGCAGTGGTCAGTCGAGGCGGACAGGGCTTTTGGGAGACTGAAGGACCTGTTTTCTTCGGCTCCGGTGCTGACGCATCCGGATCCCGCTTTTCCATTTCAGGTAGAGGTTGACGCGTCAGAGGCCGGTATTGGGGCCGTACTTTCGCAACGGTCCGGCACGCCACCTAAACTCCGCCCCTGTGCTTTTTACTCCAAAAAGCTCAGCCCGGCGGAGCGAAATTATGACGTAGGGGACAGGGAGCTGTTAGCCGTGGTACAGGCCCTAAAGGTGTGGAGGCATTGGCTTGAGGGGGCTCAACACCCTTTTCTCATTTTGACTGACCACCGTAACCTGGAGTACATCCGGGCAGCTAGGAGATTGAACCCAAGCCTGGAAGTCTCCCAGGGTCAACATTATGGTTAAGTTCGACTACCAGTGGTGTAGTGGTGCCTGGAGATACTCTAATTTTGCTAAACATTTTCCAAAGGCACCCTGTATAAAACATTATATGAGAAACAGTGACATACACTCAGAATTACCTAAAATGATAAATCCTATATTTGTTACGGTTCGGCACTGTTGGTCCGGTTCCCGGCTTGTTTCCCTTTTCCTTTTTCCCCTGTGTGTGTGTGTTGTCTGTGTCTGTCTCCCCTGCTGTGCAGCCCAGTCAGAGGATCTAGGTCAGGGGGCGTGGCCATTCTCTCTCATGCTCCGTTACTTCCAGCTGCGGCTCATTGTCATCAATCAACCAGCAGTTATCTACCCGGGCTGGACACCTCTCCAGCGCCAGTTCGTTCCTACACTACCTGTGGTAACTTGGCCCCGTACAGCAATCTCAGTCTAGTTGTTACTATCTCAGCATTATAGTTGTTTCTGCCACGTTTTGTAACCTGTCTCTCCTTCGACCAGATCCCGTCTGTTCCTGCTGCCTGCCTACCTGCCATTCCCACGCCGCAACCTGCTCATCTGTTGTCTGATATCCTCGTCATCCAGCTCTCCGGACTACTGGCTCTCCCCCCCACTCAGCTCCTACCCCGGTCTGAAGCTATTCCACCCTGAACTGTTTCTCTCTGCCAATTCACGCTGAATAAACGACATCCTAATTCACCCTCTGTTGTCCGTGTGTCCGTCTCTGCACCTGAGTCCCCACCAAGCCTAATAGAACGAACTGGCCAAACATGGACTCAGCAGAGATGCCACATGAAACAACGGGTGATGGCGTACAACGCGCCCTCCATTCACAGGGAATGTTATTGGGACAACACGACCAACTCATCCGGACTCTTGTGGATAACAACCAGCAGTTGTTGGATCAAGTATCTCATCTCACCTCTCAGGTAGCTAACCTGGTAACACTCACTACCCTTCCTCCCTCTGCTTCTCCTCCGCCTGTTCCTCCTACAGTGGCTCCAGGCTCGGCTTCCGCTCCTGCCCTTCGGGGAACCCCCTACAACCTCACCCGAACCTTTCACGGGGACCTGAACAAATGCCGTGGTTTCCTGCTTCAGTGCCGCTTGGTGTTCAACAGAAGCCCCTGTCTTTCTCCACGGAATCCTCAAAGGTACATTACGCACTGGGGTTAATGAGGGCAAAGCTTTGATTTGGGCAGAAGCGGCTTGTTCTACTCAGCAGATTGCCAGCCTGTCATTTGACGATTTTTCCTCTCAATTGAAAGTTGTGTTTGATCACCCGGACCATGCCGGGACCGCCACAAAGAGACTATTGAAGCTACGACAGGGCACGGGTAGCGTGGCTGAATACGCCATTGATTTTTGGACCTTGGCAGCCGATTCCAAGTGGAATGACGAAGCTCTTCAGGGAGCGTTTGTTAACGGTCTAAGTGACACGATTAAGAATGAACTAGCTGTTCGTGAATGAGCCTGCTAACCTTCATGTTCTCGTTTCCCTTGCTACGAATAGACAACAGGCTACGGGAGAGGAGACAGGAGAGGGGCGGTCGGGTCCACACCGCAGGCGGGGCCCCCTCGCTTTCTGCAGCCCGAGCTACACCACCACTCGGACACCGCCCACACACCGCAGCGGATCCCTCCACGGAACTAGACGAGCCCATGCAGCTGGGCCGTGCTCGTCTGTCCCCTGCCGAAAAGGGAACGGGCGCATGCGGGCTGGTGAGTGCATGTACTGTGGGGACCGCACTCATTTCCTGGTTAACTGTCCGGTTCGCCCAAAAGACCAAGCTCGCAGGTAAAAGTGGGCATACTTGCGAGTGCTACACCTGACTCAATGCCCACAGCACCCCGTCTAGTTATCCCAGCTACAGTCCAGTTCAGGAATCTATCTCTCCCACTAGCTGCTCTCATCGACTCTGGTGCTGAGGATAGTTTCCTTGACGTTAACCTGGTCACTCAGGCTGAGATCCCTGTTAAGCCCCTGCCTAAGCCTATAACAGTAACCGCTATTGACGGCCATCAGTTTGCCAACATCACCCATCAAACTGTCCCCGTTTCTCTCATGCTGTCCGGCAATCACAAAGAAACCATCCAGTTTAAAGTAGTCTCCTCCTCGGCCTCCCCCCCTTATCCTCGGTTTCCCTTGGCTTAGCATTCACAACCCCCCATATTGACTGGCAAAACCACAAAATACACAGTTGGAGCACTCACTGCCATTCTGTTTGCCTTGGGTCGGCTATTCCGCCCTCGGTAGGTTCCCCTGCTTCCCCCTGTCAAAACCCCAGACCTCTCTTCAGTCCCTGAGGAGTACCTGGACCTGGCCGAGGTATTCAGTAAGTCCAAGGCACTTTCATTACCACCTCATAGGCCATACGATTGCGCTATTGAGTTACTGCCTGAGCCCCTTTGCCGTCCAGTCGGCTTTTCAATCTGTCCCGTCCTGAGAGAGAAGCTATGGAAACCTACATGGCGACTCCCTAGCCTCTGGCATCATTCGTCCCTCATCTTCCGCTGTTGGTGCTGGGTTCTTTTTTTGTAGAGAAGAAGGACAAAACATTACGCCCCCTGCATTGACTACAGAGGACTTAATAACATCACAGTCAGAAATACGTACCCCCTGCCTCTCATCAACTCAGCATTTGAACCCCTTCATGGTGCCACCGTGTTTACCAAACTCGACCTACGTAACGCTTACCACCTCGTTAGGATCAGGCCGGGAGACGAATGGAAGACTGGGTTCAATACCCCTCTCGGACACTTTGAATACCTAGTCATGCCATTCGGTCTCACTAACGCCCCAGCAGTGTTTCAGGCCATGGTTAACGATGTGTTGAGGGATTTTCTACACCGTTTTGTGTTTGTCTATTTGGATGACATTCTAATATTCTCTAAGTCACAGGATGAACACGTCTCCCACGTCCGTCTGGTTCTCCAACGCCTCATGGAAAATAAACTGTATGTGAAAGCAGAAAAATGTGAGTTCCACCGGCAGTCCGTCCCCTTTTTGGGCTTTATTATCGAGCGGGGACAAGTGTCACCAGACCCTGACAAGATCAGAGCGGTTGTGGAGTGGCCCACACCCCACGTCTCGGAAGCAGCTACACGCTTCCTGGGCTCGCCAACTTCTACCGCCGCTTCATCAGGGGTTTCAGCCGAGTGGTTGCCCCCCTGACCAAGCTCACCTCCCCTAAGGTGCCATTCCTGTGGACGCCTGAGGCCGAGTCAGCTGTGAGTACATTGAAGGAACTGTTCACCACCTCACCTGTTCTTATTCATCCAGACACTAGTTTGCAGTTTATTGTGGAAGTGGACGCCTCTGATTCGGGGGTGGGGGCAGTCCTGTCACAACGTTCCCCCACGGACCAGAAGCTCCATCCTGTGGCCTTTTTCTCCAGGAGATTGACCCCTGCTGAGAAGAACTACGACGTGGGTAACCGGGAGTTGCTTGCTGTCAAGTTGGCGTTGGAGGAGTGGAGGCACTGGCTAGACGGAGCAGAGCAACCCTTCATAGTCTGGACAGACCACAAGAACCTGGCTTACATCCAGTCATCCAAGAGGCTGAACTCCCCGTCAGGCCAGATGGGCTCTGTTCTTCAGCAGGTTCAAGTTTATTTTAACATATCGTCCTGGCACACGTAATGTCAAGCCTGATGCTCTCTCTCGCCAGTTTACAGACAATGAAGACTTCAGCAATCCTGAACCTGTTCTGCCCGCTTCCCTGTTTGGTGGCGGCTGTTCACTGGGAAATCGAGTCCCTCGTCCGATCGGCACAAGAGTTGGAACCTGGACCGGCCGATGGCCCCCGACCTTCTCTATGTTCCCCGCAGCCGTGCGGCCGCAAGTGCTCAACTGGATCCACACCTCACGATTCTCCTGCCACCCTGGTATGAACCGTACACTGTCGCTACTTAAGAGGCACTTTTTGGTGGCCATCCGCCGAGGCTGACGTCCGGGAGTACGTGGCGGCCTGTTCCATCTGTGCCCAAAATAAGGCTTCCCACAGGGCTCCTTCGGGCCTGCTGCGGCCTCTCCCAGTCCCGAGTCGTCCTTGGTCTCACGTGGCCTTGGACTTCGTCACTGGACTTCCTATGTCTGAGGGTAATGACACCATACTCACCATCGTGGACAGATTCTCTAAATCTGCCCATTTTGTTGCATTACCAAAATTACCGTCTGCCAGTGAGACAGCCGACCTCTTTGTCCTACATGTATTCCGTCCCCATGGAATACCTGTGGACATAGTGTCCGATAGAGGTCCACAGTTCATTTCTCGGGTATGGAAGGAGTTTTGTTCGGCTCTGGGTGCCTCTGTCAGTCTCTCATCAGGTTTCCATCCCCAGTCCAATGGCCAGACTGAGAGGACCAATCAGGACCTGGAGGCTGCTCTACGCTGTGTGACATCCCAGAACCCGTCCACCTGGGCCAAACATCTCCCGTGGGTCGAATATGCCCACAATTCCCTCACCTCATCTGCCACCGGCCTCTCACCTTTGAGGCGGCTTTGGGGTACCAACCGCCATTGTTCCCGTCTCCAAGAAAAGGAGTTAGCCGTCCCGTCAGTTCAGGATAACCTTCGTCGCTGCCGCAAGGTGTGGGTGGACACCCGTGAGGCCCTTCTACGGACAGCAGAGCGTAACAAGAGGGTGGCGGACAGGCACAGGGTAGTCGCTCCCCAGTTCCAGCCTGGTCAGCGAGTCTGGCTCTCCTCCAGCAACATCCCCCTGCGCACTGACTCCCGTAAGCTGTCGCCCCGGTATTTGGGTCCTTTCGAGATCGACTCCATCATCAACCCTTCGGCTGTTCGGTTGAAGCTTCCCCAGGCCATGAGAGTCCATCCTACATTTCACGTGTCCCAGCTGAAGCTGGTCTCCTCCAGCCCTTTGTGTCCGCCTGTGGATCCCCCTCCGCCACCGCGTATTGAGCGACCATCCAGCCTACACGGTGCGGAGACTGCTGGACGTCCGGAGGCGTGGTAGAGGGCTTCAGTACCTGGTGGACTGGGAGGGATACGGTCCCGAGGAGAGGTCCTGGATTCCCCGACGATTTATACTGGATCCGCAGCTGGTGGCTGACTTCCATAGGGACCACCCTGACAAGCCGGGTGGAGTCGCGGGTGGCGCCTCGTTGAGGGGGGTACTGTTACGGTTCGGCACTGTTGGTCCGGTTCCCGCTTGTTTCCCCTTTTCCTTTTTCCCCCTGTGTGTGTGTGTTGTCTGTGTCTGTCTCCCCCTGCTGTGCAGCCCAGTCAGAGGATCTAGGTCAGGGGCGTGGCCATTCTCTCTCATGCTCCGTTACTTCCAGCTGCGGCTCATTGTCATCAATCAACCAGCAGTTATCTACCCGGGCTGGACACCTCTCCAGCGCCAGTTCGTTCCTACACTACCTGTGGTAACTTGGCCCCGTACAGCAATCTCAGTCTAGTTGTTACTATCTCAGCATTATAGTTGTTTCTGCCACGTTTTGTAACCTGTCTCTCCTTCGACCAGATCCCGTCTGTTCCTGCTGCCTGCCTACCTGCCATTCCCACGCCGCAACCTGCTCATCTGTTGTCTGATATCCTCGTCATCCAGCTCTCCGGACTACTGGCTCTCCCCCCACTCAGCTCCTACCCCGGTCTGAAGCTATTCCACCCTGAACTGTTTCTCTCTGCCAATTCACGCTGAATAAACGACATCCTAATTCACCCTCTGTTGTCCGTGTGTCCGTCTCTGCACCTGAGTCCCCCACCAAGCCTAATAATATTGGTCTTTCACAGTCAGGCCAACCAAAGCTGTACTGTGCAAGTAGGCTAATAGTAGGCCTACCATTGAAACAAGATACATGAGGCTGTGAACTGAGTCAGACATTTTTTCACATTATTCTGATTTGTCCAATTATTTTCAGGTTTTCGCTCTCTAAGTCACACAGTGTTCTATGTCCACAACAATGCTTAAACCACATCCGGAGACCACTTTGAGGTCTGGTAAAAAGTTAATAAATCTAGATTAACCTCTAATTCAAGTGTGCAGTCACCTAGCACTTTTGTTTGGTTAGCGGTGTTTGAGATGGAGTAAAGCAAAATAAATGGCCACTGGTAGGCATAGGACAGTTTGTAGCTAGTTAACATTTAATTTTGGGGAAAGCCAGAAGATGGTTAGACCTATCATTAGCATTGCTATATTTTTCCTGTTCTTTAATTGTTTGCAACCTGGACATTATGCTTCATATTATGAGGCATGTCTTACCTTGTTTGAGAAAGTAGCCTATAGCCAAAATCCCAACATAGAAGCATGGAAGCAATTATTTTATAAAGACTTCCTCATATGTGTTCTCCTGTTCCAGCCTATTGGTTCTCTTTCAACTTTCTTTCATTATCTAGCAGCCAAAGGCTTTATCCTAGTCTTATTAGCAAACAATGATAGTTGTTGCATCTTTAGATCTCACCTCTAAATTACTAACAGATGTTGTGTTTCCCCCGCAAATTGCATTTTGGAACATTCCCACAGTTCTGGGCCTACCGCTGTGTGCACATTGCTGCGCTGAAATTCTGAAGAAATAATCGTTTATCAACATTTTAAACAAAAACATTCTGATCTGTTCCATCAGCCATATTAATTGATAGGCCGTATACCTCCACTACACTACTTTGATACGCATCGTGGGGATTAAGAAGTGAGTATGCGCAATGCCCACTGAAAAATATCTGGGTATAAGGCGTATACCTGCATATACCCTCCACTACACCACTGCCGGCTACATTGCAGACGCATGCCAGATCTCTCAACGCCTGGATAGGTGTTCAACAATCAGCTAACCACATCATAATGGTATAGCTATTTGATGCCTGTCTGCTCAGTCGATGACGTGCACACAACCATTGGTTGATAGAATGAATGCAACGTCTGCGATGTACTCGACCTGGAACGTGACCTATGTGTTCCCATCTGTACGAACCAGTACATGGTGTGTGTTTGCCCAGATGCTTGCACTGTATGTGGCACCGAAGACAAACTGTGGGAAAGTATTTTGGTGTCCAAAAGATGCCTTTTATCTCAGAAGGTTAATGATTAACAGGGTTGCACACCAGTGTGAATTTGAACAGATTGTGTGGGAACGACACAACTATGTCAATGTTCTGTCCTAAGAGGGTAAACCACATCTAGATCATCATTTACCTAATTGAAACTAGTTCTGAACATAAGGAAGCACACAATTTTAATATTTCTATAGGCATGTGTTTCATTTCTTCAAACTACATGGCTAGAATGAAACCTGAATAATATATATTTTATTTTACAAAAAACATCCGCAATCAGTCCAGAATAAATGTTGTAAATTGGGTTGGGTTTCTGATGTGATTGCTGTGTTGATGTTTGTATGTATTCTTGCTTAACACCAAGACAAATGACTACAACCTTTATTAAAAAGCAATAAAAACGTTTTTCTTCTGATATTTTATAGCTTAATGTATTTCATTATTTGTTTACAAGAAATGTGGTCAAAGAGTACCTTCTAAGGAGAAGATAAACATCTTTAAGCATTATCTATATTTAATAATTGAATAGGTCTGAATGGTTTGATTTTCTTGTACGACATTCCCCCCCAAAATATTTGATTATACAATATTAATCCAGCTGCTATATTATTGTGAAGAAAAACCAACAGCAAGACAAACCAAGGTACAAATCATTATAGCACATTACAACACATAGCCTGCATCTGTCACGGTTAACTAAGCCAGAACCCAGAAGCAGACCAGGACACGGTACGTGAGACAAAGGTGAGTGTTTATTTATAGAGTCCGAGTGAAGCTGAATAATCCAGGGAACAGAGCGGGTGGCGTGGATGGGTTGTTGAGGGTGCAGTGGTTGGTCCGGTACTGGCTCGGGCAGCCGCCGACCATCAGGCAGAGGTTGGGTGAAGGTTCCGGGTGAGAGACTGCAGACAGAACAAAACGGAGGTGAGTACACAGCAAATCAACAAGGTGCAAAACAACAAAACTAACGCTAGAACTCAAAGGCTGATACGCTGACAAACATACTGTTCATGGCTAACGATCCGGCAGGAACTGGATGTTGGGCCAGAGCCTAAGAAGGGGTGATGATCAGGACCAGGTGTGCAGATTGCTGATGGGATGCAGGTGCGGAAAACCAGAGCGCTCCCCGGAGTGCTCCCGAACCCTCGGGAAACTGGAGAATACGAGCAGGAACACTAGTCACCAGACAGGACCCGACTCAGACAGCCGGGATCGTCACAGTACCCCCCTGAACGCCACCGGGCGGACTTCCCGGAGCGCCAGGATGGAGGCGTAGAAGTCACTGATGAGGTCTGCTCTAGGACCTGTCGCCGCGGAATCCAACTCCTCTCTTCAGGGCCATACCCCTCCCAGTCCACGAGATACTGGAAACCCCGGCCCCGCCTCTGGAATCCATGATGCGACGCACCGTGTAGGCAGGACCACCTCCGATCATCCGAGGAGGAGGAGGAGGAGGCGGAGGAGGCAACAGAGGACTGAGGAAGACAGGCTTGAGGCAGGAGACATGAAAGGTGGGATGGACTCTGAGCGTCCTCGGTAGTTTGGAGTCGAACTGCCACTGGATTGATCACCTTCTCCACCACAAACGGACCAATGAACTTCGGCAACAACTTCCTAGACTCAGTCCGTAACGGAAGATCCCGTGTGGCCAACTAAACCCTATCTTCCCGATGGTATAGGTGGGAGCGGGAATCCGACGATCGCCTGGAGCTGATACCGGTCCGAAAACTCTGAGGAGTGCCTTTCTGGCCCGATGCCAGGTCCGGTGGCAACGCCGAATATGGGCCTGAACCAGGCACTGAGAGCTCCTTCTCCTGAGAAGGAAACAGGGGAGGTTGGTAGCCATACAGGCACTGGAAGGGAGACATCCCAGTGGCAGATGTAGGGAAGAGTATTGTGGGCATACTCAACCCAAGGCAACTGAGAGACCCAGGAGGTGGGGTTGGAAGAGACCAGACAGCGTAGCGTTGATTCCATCTTCTGGTTGGCTCTCTCCGCCTGACCATTGGATTGGGGGTGAAAACCAGATGTGAGACTGACCGCGCTCCAATGGCCAAACAGAAGGACTTCCAGACAGCAGAGGTAAACTGAGGGCCACGGTCGGAAACTGATATCACTGGGCAAACCGTGGACCCTGAAAACCTCCCTAACCAGGATCTCGGACGTCTCGAGGCAGAGGGAAGCTTGCAATTGGCACAAAGTGGGCGAACTTGCTGAATCTGTCCACGATAGTCAGAACGACCGTGTTCCCCTCAGAAGCGGGCAACCCCGTGACGAAGTCCAGGGCAGATGCGACCATGGTCGCCGGGAATAGGAAGGGGGTGAAGTAGTCCAGAGCTGGGCCGATTGGTACTCTTATTCTGCGCACACACTGGACAGGCAGCAACAAAACCCCGAGTATCCTGGCCAATGGCAGGCCACCAAAACGTCCTGCGTAAGAAAACGCTATAGTCCGAGCCACGCCAGGGTGACAAGCCATCTTGCTGGCGTGGGACCATTTGAGGACAGCAGGACGAACCGACTCAGGCACAAACAACCGACCGGGTGGACCGTTACCGGACCGGGCTGAGTCCGAAGGGCCGCCAGCACCTCCTCCTCACCCTTCCACATAACTGCTCCCACGACGCAGTTCCGGGGAGGATTGTCTCGGTCTTGGACCCACTCTCCTCCGTCTTGGAGAACATCCGGGACAAGGCGTCCGCCTTGCCGTTCTTAGATCCAGGTCGGAACGTCAGGGCAAACTTGAATCGTCCAAAAACAACGCCCACCTGGCCTGACGGGAGTTGAGACGCTTTAGCCGATTGCACGTAAGCAAGATTCTTGTGGTCCGTCCAGACCATAAACGGTTGCTCCGCCCCCAAACCAGTGGCGCCACTCTCCAAGGCAAGTTTCACCGCGAAGCTCCCGGTTACCCACATCGCAATTCCTCTCCCAGGCGAAAGGCGACGAGAGTAGTAGGCGCAGGGATGGAGTTTACTGTCCGTGGAGCATCGCTGCGACAGGATGGCGCCAACTCCCACATCAGACGCGCGTCCACTTCAACGACTGAACTGACGGGCCGTGTCCGGTTGAGAGAGATCGGTGCGTTGGTAGAATCGCTCTTCAAATCCAGAAACGCTCGATCCGCCTCGGATTCCACTTAGGTCCTGATGCTGGAAGTCAAGGCAGTTAACGGAGCGGCCACACGGCTGTAATCCCGGATGAATCAGCGGTAGAAATTGCGCAAACCCCAAAAAATCTCTGGAGCTGCAATCTCGTACCGGGCTGGGCCCATTCCAGAACCGCTCTAACCTTCTCCTGGTCCATCCTAATCTCTCCCCTGGAGATGATGTACCCGAGAAAGGATGTCGTGGGCGTGAAACTCGCACTTCTCGGCCTTCACAAACAGGCGATTCTCCAACAATCGCTGCAGAACCTGCCGGACATGCTGGACGTGGTCGGAAGGTTCCCTTCGAGAAGATCAGAATGTCATCCAGGTAAACAAACACAAAGAGACCGATCATATCTCTCAGGACGTCGTTCACCATACTCTGGAATACCGCTGGAGCATTGGTCAGTCCAAACGGCATCACCTGATACTCAGTGACCCATCGGTGTATTGAAACCCGTCAACCACTCGTCCCCCTCTCTGATCCGGACCAGGTGATACGCATTGCGTAGGGTCTAGCTTAGTGAACACCGTAGCACCCTGTGAGGAGTCGAAGGCAGAACTCATCAAGGGCAGGGGATACTTGTTCTTGACCGTGATGTCATTCAACCCCCGATAATCACCGGTCAAGAGAGCCATCCTTCTTACCTACAAAGAAGAATCCCTGCCCCCCAGGGGGTGATGACGAGGGACGAACGAGACCAGCAGCTAGGGACTCCTTGATGTAGGTCTCCAACGCCTCACGTTCAGGTCGGGAGATACTGTATAACCTTCCCTTTGGGGTAGACAGCTCCAGGGACCAGGTTGATGGCACAATCATATGGTCGGTGGGGAGGGGAGTGACAGAGCCTTCTGCTTACTGAAAACTTCCCCCAAATCGTGATATGTCTCGGGAACCAGGGACAAATCTGGGGGTTTAGCCTCAATCACCTGACTGGGAACCGAATCGGGGCAGGCAGTCTTGAGACAGTTAGCATGACAATCAAGGCTCCAACTCGTTACCTTGCCCGTCACCCAATCGAACGTGGGATTGTGTTCCTTCAGCCAGGGTATCCAAGGACCAGAGGAACATGGGAAGACGGCAGAATGAAGAATGAAATCATCTCAGAATGATTCCCCGACAACCGCATCTTAACCGGGTTCAGTCCTCATCGTGATACTGTGCCAGACTACTGCCCGCTCAGAGTGGTAGCTTCAATGGCTTCCGGCAATTGCTCCTTGGAAAGCCCCCAGCTGTTCCACCAACTCGGCATCTAGAAAGCTTCCATCGGCACCTGAATCGATAAAGCGTTAATCGCTAAGCTCTGATTCCTGTTCATAAGGGTAGCCGGGAAACGGGGGTCTGACAGAGGTATTGAGAGGTCGAAACTGGCTGGCTAAAAGTCCTCCCAACTTTAGCGAGCCGCGCAGTTTGACGACCCGACTGGATCCTGAGAAGCTGATCGGTTGGACGGAACCCATTGCTTCTCCCTCCCTTCGCTCTCGGACTCGATTATCCACCCGAATAGACAAAGCTACCAAGCTGTCCAGGTCACTAGGCTCGGATAGGAGATCAACTCATCACTTGAGCTGCTCCGACAGACCCTGGTAAAAGGCCGCTTGCAGAGACTCCTCGTTCCACCCACTCTCCACAGCCAACGCCTTGAACTCGATCACGAAGTCGCCACGCTGAGAGTTCCTTGGCGGCTAAAAACAGGCGCCTAGCTGCGTCCCTCCCTCGGACGGAATGGTCGAAGAGCTTCCTCATCTCGAGCCGTGGAACCCCTGGTATGAAGCCATGCAGGGATCCTGTCGTTCCCAAACGGCTGAAGCCCACTCAGCGCTCGACCACGCAGCAACTCAATCACAAAGGCTATCCTAGCCTTGTCTGTGGCATAAGAGTAGGGCTGTAGATCGAACACTAGTCCACACTGCATAAGGAAGGAACGGCATCTTCCCAGCTCTCCTCCTCTACTTATCCGAGCGCTGGAACCTTGGCTCACGGATGGACACAGCTTCAGAAGCGGCAGGCGAGATGGGTGAAACCGGTAGTGGATCCTCCACCGGACACTTGCGTTAGGTTCTGGACCTCCGTCAACCGGTGAAAGGTTCCAACTGACAACGCGATCTCCTGTAGTACCGTGCTACAGTGATAGCCCAACATCTTCTCCTGCTGGGTAATAGCATGGCGAACAGTCCAGGTCCGCTGGGTTCATTACTGGCCGGATCGTTTGTCACGTTACTAAGCCAGAAACCAGAAGCAGACCAGGACACGGTACGTGAGACAAAGGTGGAGTGTTTATTTATAGAGTCCGAGTGAAGCGGAATAATCCAGGGAACAGAGCGGGTCGTGGATGGGTTGTTGAGGGTGCAGTGGTTGGTCCGGTACTGGCTCGGCAGCCGCCGACCATCAGGCAGAGGTTGGGTGAAGGTTCCGGGTGAGAACTGCAGACAGAACAAAACGGAGGTGAGTACACAGCAAATCAACAAGGTGCAAAACAACAAAACTAACGCTAGAACTCAAAGGCCGATACGCTGACAAACATACTGTTCATGGCTGCACGATCCGGCAGGAACTGGATGTTGGGCCAGAGCCTAAGAAGGGTGATGATCAGGACCAGGTGTGCAGATTGCTGATGGGATGCAGGTGCGGAAAACCAGAGCGCTCCCGGAGCGTTCCCGAACCCTCGAAACTGGAGAATACGAGCAGGAACACTAGTCACCAGACAGGACCCGACTCAGACAGCCGGGATCGTCACAGCATCTTTGTTGAGATTTCACAAAGCTTGCCATTAGGAACAATAAAAAGGTCAAATCTACAATAAGAGTCCTTAATAACTCTGCAATATCAAATAAAATAACATTTTATTGGTCACATACACATATTTAGCAGATGTTATTGCGGGTGTAGTGAAATGCTTGTGTTCCTAGCACCAATAGTGCAGTAATATCTAACAATTCACAACAATACACACAAATCTCAAAGTAAAAGAATGGAATTAAGAATATGTAAATATTAGGATGAGCAATGTCAGAGTGGCATTGACTAGAAAACAGTAGAATACAATATATACAGTGCATTCGGAAAGTATTCAGACCCCTTGACTTGCTCCACATTTTGTTCCATTACAGCCTTATTCTAAAATGGATTAAATCGTTTTTTCCCCTCATCAATCTACACACAATACCCCATAATGACAAAGCAAAACAGGTTTTTAGAAATGTTTGCAAATTTGAAATATCACATTTACATATGTATACAGACCCTTTACTCAGTACTTTGTTGAAGCACCTTTGGCATCAATTACAGCCTTGAATCTTCTTGGGTATGACACTACAAGCTTGGCACACCTGTATTTGGGGAGTTTCTCAAATTTTTCTCTGCAGATCCTCTCAAGCTCTGTCAGGTTGGATGGGGAGCGTCGCTGCACAGCTATTTTCAGGTCTCTCCAGAGATGTTCGATCGGGTTCAAGTCCGGGCTCTGGCTGGGCCATTCAAGGACATTCAGAGACTTGTCCCGAAGCCACTACTGCGTTGTCTTGCCTGTGTGCTTAGAGTCATTGTCCTGTTGGAAGGTCAACCTTCGCCCCAGTCTGAGGTCCTGAGCACTCATCAAGGATCTCTATGTACTTTGCTCCGTTCATCGTTCCCTCAAGTCTCCCAGACCTTGCAGCTGAAAAACTAGCTAGCCTAGCCTAGCTGTCTCAGTCCGAATGTTAATGTTGCACTTATTGTTACGAAACCACCTAGCATACTGCTATAGCTATACAGTACTTGTGAGGAAGTTGATTCAAGTGGTTTTGTACCACTTCCATGCAATATATAGATTTGTGTCTCTTTTCTTAAAATATGCCACATTAACATTACTTCCGTTACAAATAACAATATTTGTTGTCTTTTATCTATGAACTATGTAGTCAGTCGGGTCCTACAGTACCTTCTCCACTCGTTGTGTTGAAGGAGGACTTCATGATGTTCTTTCAGGCCAAGTCGTTACAGTAGTGTGCAGTGGCTGAGCGACGCTGCTTGTTTCGTTGTTGTGGTCATCACTGACCTCTCCTTGAGTGATGTGAGTGATGGCCAGAAAAATAAGAATTGCAGCGAGACGGGTGAAGTTTATTCTGTCTGCTTTGGAGAAAAGGAAAAAAGAAAACACACAAATTTTAACATTCATCAGTGGTCAATTTATTAAAGCCCAATTCAGGAAGTGATTTTAATTTAAATTCCTTGTTTGTACTCTCTACAAACGCAACATGTAAAGTGTTGATCCCATGTTTCATGAGCTGAAATAAAAGATCCCAGAAATTTTCCATACACACAAAAAGCTTATTTCACTCAAATTCTGTGCACAAATTTGTTTACATCCCCGTTAGTGAGCATTACTTCTTTGCCAAGATAATCCATCCACCTGACAGGTGTGGCATATCAATAAGCTGATTGAACAGCATGATCATTACACAGGTGCACCTTGTGCTGGGGATAATAAAACGCCACTCTAAAATGTGCAGTTTTGTCACACAACACAATGCCACAGATGCCTCAAGTTTTGAGGGAGAGTGCAATTGGCATGCTGACTGCAGGAATATCCACCAGAGCTGTTGCCAGAGAGTTTAATGTTCATTTCTCTACCATAAGCCGCCTCCAACATTGTTTAAGGGAATTTGGCAGTACGTCCAACTGGCCTCACAACCGCATAACACGTGTATGGCGTCTGTTAAGTTGCGTCAATTCAAATCTGGTATAGGAACAAAAAGAGGTTAATACACGTCTTCTAAAATAGACTAGTATTTTAATTAATGCAAACACTTGAATGGTAAATATGATGTTCGTATATACGGGCCCACTGAAACACCACGCAGGGCAGACAGAAAACTGAGCTATTGTTATAAGTTCTTCTTTAAATACTCTGACAGAGATAGTTCCCGCTCCCTGCTGGGCCTGTCAGAATAGAGGCTGGGTGTGGTTTAAACTTACCCAACCTATCGATGGCGCTCAGGCTGGTCCCAGCCCCTTGGCGCTTCACTGTTGCCGGGCATTAGTTGTTATCTTTACAACTTGTCTCGAGTCAGCAACCTCAGACATAGTTTGTTCTTCTTCATTGCAGCAGAACACATGTCCTTGAGCAGTTTAACAAAGAGGCAGTGTGTGTGTGTGTGAGTCTATCTCAGCCTACCCCCTAACGGTTCCTCACATTAATCACAGCTTGTTATGTTAAACAATCTATATCAGTACAGCACAAACCTATTATGTTTAATCATTAATGTATTCTTTCTAAGCTAGGCATCACATCTAGTTGTAAGAAAATAGATCCCCACACGTCGTGTGGGCGAGCGGTTTGCTGCTGTCAACGTTGTGAACAGAGTGCCCCATGTTGGTGGTAGGGTTATGGTATGGGAAGTTATAAACTACGGACAACAAAAACAATTGCATTTTATCAATGGCAATTTGAATGCACAGAAATACTCTGATGAGTTCCTGAGTCCCATTGTGAGGCCCATTTTTTTTAAAGGTATCTGTGACCAACAGATGCATATCTGTATTCCCAGTCATGTGAAATCCATAGATTAGGGCCTAACTAATTCATTTAAATTGACTGATATTCTCATTTGAACTGTAAAGCAGTAAAATCTTTGAAATTGTTGCATGTTGCGTTTCTATTTTTGTTCAGTATAGTTTATTGAGAAGTTATTGAAAGTAGATGCCTTTAAAAAATATATACAATTGTAATTTAAGTTTACTTTCTGAATTGACTGCCTGCAATTCCAATTCCAACTGACCCTAAACCTGGCCTACATGAAAACACATCTGAATACTGAAACGTTCTCTCATTGAGATCCTATTAAATTATTCTAATTCCTAATTCTAAACATTCTTTCCTTCCCACAAACTTTACCTGGAGTTGTTCAGTCTGATGCTGATTCTCCTCTTCTTGCTCAAAACCCATTTGACCTTGTGGAAGTACCTTCTTTATATTAGAAGGGAAGGACTGACACCATCTGGGAGTTTTCCAACACTGTAAACTGTTATGGGCAGATTCTAACACTGATGTGTGTATTATTGTCGACGTCATCTACACCGTTCCCAGTACTTGTATGGGCTGGGAACTCTCTGTGATAACACTTATCTACAGTACATTTACAGTACATCCTGCATTATACAAAAATGTGAACAACTGCAACTAGTAACTTTATAAAGTAAAATACTGTTACTTAGTTGCATAATACTGTACATTAGAAAAACTGTATAGGAATTAGGTCAACAAGCAGCATTGGTTTTAAATTGTATCGTTAGGTTAATTACATTTTTGGAAGCCATTTCTTTTTGCAGCACGCTGTTTTCTGAATAAAAAAAGAAGAAATGGGCAAATATTGTACAATCCAGGTGTGGAAAGCTTTTAGAGACTTACTCAGAAAGACTCACACTTGTAATCGCTGCTAAAGGTGATTCTACAAAGTATTGACTCAGGGGTGTTAATACTTACAGTTGAAGTCGGAAGTTTACATACACTTAGGTTGGAGTCATTAAAACTCGTTTTTCAACCACTCCACACATTTCTTGTTAACAAACTATAGTTTTGGCAAGTCGGTTAGGAAATCTACTTTGTGCATGACAAGTCATTTTTCCAACAATTGTTTACAGACAGATTATTTCACTTATAACTCACTGTATCACAATTCCAGTGGGTCAGAAGTTTACATACACTAAGTTGACTGTGCCTTTAAACAGCTTGGAAAATTCCAGAAAATGATGTCATGGCTTTAGAAGCTTCTGATAGGCTAATTGACATCATTTGAGTCAATTGGAGGTGTAACTGTGGATGTATTTCAAGGCCTACCTTCAAACTCAGTGCCTCTTTTGCTTGACATCATGGGAAAATGAAGAAATGCCAAGACCTCCGATGCTTTTTTTTTGTAGAACTCCACAAGTCTGGTTCATCCTTGGGAGCAATTTCCAAACGCCTGAAGGTATCACGTTCATCTGTACAAACAATAGTACGCAAGTATAAACACCATGGGACCACGCAGCCATCATACCGCTCAGGAAGGAGACGCATTCTGTCTCCAAGAGATGAATGTACTTTGGTGCGAAAAGTGCAAATCAATCCCAGAACAACAGCAAAGGACCTTGTGGAGATGCTGGAGGAAACAGGTACAAAACGATCTATATCCACAGTAAAACGAGTCCTATATCATCATAACTTGAAAGGCCGCTCAGCAAGGAAAAAGCCACTGCTCCAAAACCGCCATTAAAAAGCCAGACTACGGTTTGCAACTGCACATGGGGACAAAGATCGTACTTTTTGGAGAAATGTCCTCTGGTCTGATGAAACAAAAATAGAACTATTTGGCCATAATGACCATTGTTATGTTTGGAGGAAAAAGGGGATGGCTTGCAAGCCAAAGAACACCATCCCAACCGTGAAGCACGGGGGTGACAGCATCATGTTGTGGGGGCGCTTTGTTGCAGGAGGGACTGGTGCACTTCACAAAATAGATGGCATCATGAGGAAGGAAAATGATGTGGATATATTGAAGCAACATCTCAAGACATCAGTCAGGAAGTTGAAGCTTGGTCGCAAATGGGTCTTCCAAATGGACAATGACCTCAAGCATACTTCCAAAGTTGTGGCAAAATGGTTTAAGGACAACAAAGTCAAGGTATTGGAGTGGCCATCACAAAGCCCTGACCTCAATCCTATAGAAAATTTGTGGGCAGAACTGAAAAAGCGTGTGTGAGCAAGGAGGCCTACAAACCTGACTCTGTTACACCAGCTCTGTCAGGAGGAATGGGCCAAATTCACCCAACTTATTGTGGGAAGCTTGTGGAAGGCTACCTGAAACGTTTGACCCAAGTTAAACAATTTAAAGGCAATGCTACCAAATACTAATTGAGTGTATGTAAACTTCTGACCCACTGGGAATGTGATGAAAGAAATAAAAGCTGAAATAAATCATTCTCTCTACTATTATTATTTCACATTCTTAAAATAAAGTGGTGATCCTAACTGACCTAAGACAGGTAATTTTTACTAGGATTAAATGTCAGGAATTGTGAAAAACTGAGTTTAAATGTATTTGGCTAAGGTGTATGTAAACTTCCAACTTCAACTGTATGTAAAAACACATGTTTTCACATGGCCATTATGGGTTATTGTGTGGCTGAGAAAAAAAATATTTAATCAATTTTGAATTCAGGCTGTAACATGACAAAATGTGGAATAAGTCAAGGGGTATGAAGACTTTCTGAAGGCACTGTAATTGTATGTGTGGGGTACAGAGATGGCGTAGTTATAGAAAAATAATGTTAAACACTATTATTGCACAAAGAGGGAGTTCATGTGACTTGTTAAGCACATTTTTACTCTTTAACTTATTTAGGCTTGCCATAACAAAAGTTGACTCAAGACATTTCAGCTTTTCATTTTTTATTAATTTGTAAACGTTTCGAAAAATATAATTCCACTTTGACATTATGCGGTATCGTGTGTAGGCCAGTGACAAAAAGTCTCAATTTAATTTTAAATCCGGGCTGTAACACAACAAAATGTAGAAATAGTGTGTGAATTTTCTGAAGGCACTGTATATGTATTAATAATTCAAATATTTCTATGTGTAATAAAGTGAAAAAATACAATATTTGTATCTGATCCTAACCCAACCCTAACCCTAGCTGTAGCCCTAATCCCAGCCTGAAGCAAGTCTTTCACCTTCAAGGCCAAACAATGAGTGATCAGCCTGTGTTTGTGATGACCAGTGGATCTGAGTTCTTCTTCCCATTCAGAAGATGTGGGCTGAGATATGGATACATTTCCCCAGTGAAGGAATACCCAGTGAAAGAATGTATATGAGCCTTAGCATCCACATCATAAAAAGACACCAACCCTTCCTCATAATCCACAAACACCCCCACCTTCTGAGGTTTCTCTCTCAGTGACAGGAGAAAAGGAGGATCCCCCAAGGCTCCATATTGGGCCCCATTATAATGCACTATTGCCCAGTAACCATTAGTAGGATTCACAGAGAGTTTCCCCTTCCTGTTGGCGTCTCCTCTTGCTATTCCCAGATCCCAACCCGTCTTGTTCCCGACGTCCACCTCCCAGTATGATCTCCCAGAGGTTAACATGTTGTGCCCCAGGACGCTGCCGAAGTGATCAAAGCGATCTGGACGGTCAGGGAGGTCCTGTATCTTCCCTCCGTCTCTCACCTCTTTCCCGTCCTCAGAGAGAACCAGCTGTATGTTGGCTGTGTCTGGGTCCAGGGTCACATCAACTGAATAATATCAGATATGGACGTTATTGTTATGACAAGATACAGCACAGTATTTGGGCATATACAAGGCCTATGAGTTGGCCTGAATGAGGTTCAAATGTGGCCTACTACAAAATGAATGTGGTTGAGATCAATGTACGCTAATGCAGATTGAAGTCTTTATATGCTCATGTATTTTTACCATGAAATGAAACAATACACACCTGCAAACTTTAGGATCCTCTCAAGTTCTGTGGAAGAAACACATTTTTGGGCTGTCATGGTCAATTGTAGTATGACAAAGCTAAACAAAAAACCCTGTATGCGGATTAAATATCTAAAATGTACGGTGCATTCAGAAAGTATTCAAACTCCTTGACTTCTTCCACATTTTGTTACCTTACAGCTTTATTCCCCCTCATCAATCTACACACAATACCCCATAATGAAAAAGCAAAAACAGGTTGTTAGAATTTTTTTTGCAAATGTATTAAAAAAATACAAAACTGAAATATTACGTTTACATAAGTATTCAGGCCCTTTACTCAGTGCTTTGTGGAAGCACCTTTGGCAGTGATTACTGCCTCGAGTCTTCTTAGGTATGATGTTACAAGCTTGGCACACCTGTATTTGGGGAGTTTCTCCCATTCTTCTCTGCAGATCCTCTCAAGCTCTGTCAGGTTGGATGGGGAGTGTCGTTGCACAGCTATTTTCAGGTCTCTCCAGAGATGTTAGATCGGGTTCAAGTCCGGGCTCTGGCTGGGCCACTCAAGGACATTCAGAGACTTGTCCGAAGCCACTCATGCGTTATCTTGGCTGTGTGCTTAGGGTCGTTGTCCTGTTGGAAGGTGAACCTTCGCCCCAGTCTGAGGTCCTTAGTGCTCTGGAGCAAGTTTTCATCAAGGATCTCTCTGTACTTTGCGTCGTTCATCTTTCCCTCGATCCTGACTAGTCTCCCAGTCCCTGCCGCTGAAAAACTGTCAGAGGGAACATTGTATTCTTGTTCACCTCCCTGACCAAGGCCCTTCTCCCCCGATTGCTCAGTTTGGCTGGGCGGCAAGCTCTAGGAAGAGTCTTGGTGGTTCCATACTTCTTCCATTTAAGAATGACCTTCAATGCTGCAGACCTTCAATGCTGCAGACATTTTTTGGTACCCTTCCCCAGATCTGTGCCTCGACACAATCCTGTCTCGGAGCTCTATGGACAATTCATTCGACCTCATGGCTTGGTTTTTGCTCTTACATGCAGTGCCAACTGTTGGACCTTATACAGTGAGGGAAAAAAGTATTTGATCCCCTGCTGATTTTGTACGTTTGCCCACTGACAAAGAAATGATCAGTCTATAATTTTAATGGTAGGTTTATTTGAACAGTGAGAGACAGAATAACAACAAAAACATCCAGAAAAACGCATGTCAAAAATTTTATAAATTGATTTTCATTTTAATGAGGGAAATAAGTATTTCACCCCCTCTCAATCAGAAATATTTCTGGCTCCCAGGTGTCTTTTATACAGGTAACGAGCTGAGATTAGTAGCACACTCTTAAAGGGAGTGCTCCTAATCTCAGCTTGTTACCTGTATAAAAGACACCTGTCCACAGAAGCAATCAATCAATCAGATTCCAAACTCTCCACCATGGCCAAGACCAAAGAGCTCTCCAAGGATGTCAGGGACAAGATTGTAGACCTACACAAGGCTGGAATGGGCTACAAGACCATCGCCAAGTAGCTTGGTGAGAAGGTGACAACAGTTGGTGCGATTATTCGCAAATGGAAGAAACACAAAATAACTGTCAATCTCCCTCGGCCTGGGGCTCCATGCATGATCTCACCTTGTGGAGTTGCAATGATCATGAGAACGGTGAGGAATCAGACAGAACTACACGGGAGGATCTTGTCAATGATCTCAAGGCAGCTGGGACCATAGTCACAAAGAAAACAATTGGTAACACACTACGCCGTGAAGGACTGAAATCCTGCAGCGCCCGCAATGTCCCCCTGCTCAAGAAAGCACATATACAGGCCCGTCTGAAGTTTGCCAATGAACATCTGAATGATTCAGAGGAGAACTGGGTGAAAGTGTTGTGGTCAGATGAGACCAAAATCGAGCTCTTTGGCATCAACTCAACTCGCCGTGTTTGGAGGAGGAGGAATGCTGCCTATGACCCCAAGAACACCATCCCAACCGTCAAACATGGAGGTGGAAACATTATGCTTTGGGGGTGTTTTTCTGCTAAGGGGACAGTACAACTTCACCGCATCAAAGGGACGATGGACGGCGCCATGTACCGTCAAATCTTGGGTGAGAACCTCCTTCCCTCAGCCAGGGCATTGAAAATGGGTCGTGGATGAATATTCCAGCCTGACAATGACCCAAAACACATGGCCAAGGCAACAAAGGAGTGGCTCAAGTATAAGCACATTAAGGTCCTGGAGTGGCCTAGCCAGTCTCCAGACCTTAATCCCATAGAAAATCTGTGGAGGGAGCTGAAGGTTCGAGTTGCCAAACGTCAGGCTCGAAACCTTAATGACTTGGAGAAGATCTGCAAAGAGGAGTGGGACAAAATCCCTCCTGAGATGTGTGCAAACCTGGTGGCCAACTACAAGAAACGTCTGACCTCTGTGATTGCCAACAAGGGTTTTGCCACCAAGTACTAAGTAATGTTTTGCAGAGGGGTCAAATACTTATTTCCCTCATTAAAATGCAAATCAATTTATAACATTTTTGACATGCGTTTTTCTGGATTTTTCTGTTGTTATTCTGTCTCTCACTGTTCAAATAACCCTACCATTAAAATTATAGACTGATCATGTCTTTGTCAGTGGGCAAACGTACAAAATCAGCAGGGGATCAAATACTTTTTTCCCTCACTGTATAGACACGTGTGTGCCTTTCCAAATCATGTCCAATCAATTTACCACAGGTGGACTCAAATTAAGTTGTAGAAACATCTCAAGGATGATCAATGGAAACAGGATTCACCTGAGCTCAATTTCGAGTCTCATAGCAAAGGGTCTGAATACATATGTAAATAAGGTATTTCAGTTTTTCAAAAACCCTGTTTTCACTTTGTCATTATGGGGTATTGTGTGTAGATTGATGAGGAAATTTTTTTATTTAATCCATTTTAGAATAAGGCTGGAACGTAACAAAATGTGGAAAAAGTCAAGGGGTCTGAATACTTTCTGAATGCACTGTATATGTATGGTTTTCAACACTGTCTTTATCTTACCAATCGAGGAGAGCTTCTCAAGCTCCTGTTCAATTTTCTCCATCATGGCTGAACAGCTGCTTCTCATGGTGCCAAAGGAGACTTTGGTATCAAGAGAGACCTCAGTCCAGTCTCTACCATCACCCAGCCATGACAGAGATGGGAAGGTCTGGTGGAGAGACATATGGATAGAAGAGGGGAGGGGAGAGAGGGAGAGAGAGGAAAAGAGAGACAGTGTCACAGAGAAAGATGATTCAACAGCTTTATTTCATTATATCATTATAGTGTATAATTATATAATTCTAATTCAAAAACAATTTGACAGACAATAGACAACCCAGCCCAGTACAATCCATCCATTTCACACATACTGGTACACAAACACATGCATAAACCAACTTAGGAACAGCTTGCAGACTTTTCAGTCACCTAGCCCAATACAGAGTGCGAGCAGCTTGCAGACTATTCAATCATCTAGCACAAAAAAGAGTGCGAGCAGCTTGCAGACTACTCAATCATCTAGCACAAAAAAGAGTGCGAGCAGCTTGCAGACTTTTCAATCATCTAGCCCAATACAGAGTGCGAGCAGCTTGCAGACTGTTCAGTCAACTAGAGCGATACAATGCGGTGCCGGGAGGAATCATTTGTGGATGACCTATGCTCCTCATAGAGCAAAATGGTTTAAGTTCAAGTAAAGTCACTCACCTGCAGGAAGTGAATGTGATCCTCTAGGTTAGCAACGTCCTCCAGTTGATCGATGATGTCTCTCAGTTGTCTGATCTCTCTCTGCAGCTCCTGGGTGAGTTCTCCTGCCTCTCTCTCCACATCCTGCTGCCTCTCCTCCAGGGGCCTGAGAGCCTCTCGCTGGGTCTCCTCTACAGCTATCATAACCACTTCAAACACAGAGTCTATCTCCCTCCTCTCCCTATCCAGTTGGGCCTAAAGAGATAGATGGTGGACAACAACTCAGTATCACCTCAATGTCTATCTCATTCCCTCTCTGTGTTTGCCTCACTGTCTTTCTCACTTTACCTTTATCTGTGCTTTGTCTCCAGGTCTCTTTATGTATGCATGTCTCACGCTCTGTATCTCTTGTCCCTCTCTATGAGCAACAGGTCTCTGTCTCATGTTGAACTATCTCACTGTTACAGTCCTCCATCTCTGTATCTGCATGTAGACTTGTAGTACCTTACTCTGACTCATACAGAATAATAGTGAAGACATCAAAACAATGAAATAACACATACGGAATCATGTAGTAACCAAAAAAGTGTTAAACAAATCAAAATATATTTTATACTTGAGATTCTTCAAATAGCCACCCTTTGCCTTTGTCACATTCGTTGTGTAAAGGATCGGACCAAGTTGCAGCATGGTATGCGTACATAGTCGTTTATTTTAATAAACACCGACAAAATAACAAAATCCAACAGAACTTGAAGTTCGAGAGGCTAAACATCAAACAAGCCAAACAGAAACAAGATCCCACAACTAAGGTAGGCAACATGGCTGCCTAAGTATGATCCCCAATCAGAGACAACGGCCGACAGCTGCCTCTGATTGGGAACCACACCTGGCCAACATAGAAATATATAAACTAGATTTCACACCTTGACCAACTCTATTAGAGATCTCAATGTCAGGGCGTGACAGTCCGGCCGCAAAAACCTGACTCATTAGGGGAGGGTCCGGGTGGACATCTAGCCTCGGTGGCGGCTCCGGCTCCGGCTTCGGACCTGACGTAGGCAGTAAACTCTTCTCCCATCCTGCCTCCCCTTTGCACGCCCGGTCCGGTCTGGACCCCAGCGCGATGCTCCCCCTCTCAGTCCTCCCACAATGCACCAAGCACTATCTGGACCCTGGAGAGGCGCTGACGTCTGGTCCCGGCCCAGCAGTCCTCCCGCGATGCACCAAGTCCTGTCTGGACCCTGGTGTGGGAGACCCCGACCCTGGAGAGGGGTTGACGTCTGGCTCCGGCTCGGACCCCGGTGGAGCGGATGGCTCCGGCATGGGGGAAGAATAGACGACCGGACCCGGGCTGGGCACCAGTGAAGTGGACTTCCCCGGCTCTGGTAGGGAGCAGATAACCGGAGCTGGACTGGGCACCGGTGGAGCGGACTACTCTGGCACTGGAGTGGAGCAGATAACCGGAGCTGGACTTGGCACCGGTGGAGTGGACTGCTCTGGCACTGGAGTGAAGCAACTGACCGGAGCTGGACTAAGCACCGGTGGAGCGGACTACTCTGGCACTGGAGTGGAGCAGCTGACCGGAGCTGGACTTGGCACCGGTGGAGCGGACTGCTCTGGCACTGGAGTGGAGCAGCTGACTGGAGCTGGACTAGGCTCCGGGCCATGGACCATCACAGGAGGCTACTTGCCAGGGATCATCACTGGAGGCTTCGTGCCATGGAACATCACTGGAGGCTTCGTGCCATGGATCATCACTGGAGGCTTCGTGCCATGGATCATCACTGGAGGCTTCGGGCCATGGATCATCACTGGAGGCTTCAGGCCATGGATCATCTCTGGAGGCTTCGTGCCATGGATCATCACTGGTGGCTTCGTGCCATGGATCATCACTGGCGCTGGCACATGACGCACTGGGCTGTGGACACGCACCACTGGTTTGGTGCGAGGAGCAGGCACGGGCCGTACCGTACTGGAGATACGCACCACTGGTTTGGTGCGAGGAGCGGGTATGGGGCGCACCGGGCTGGAGACACGCACCACTGGTTTGGTGCGAGGAGCAGGTATGCGGCGCACCGGGCTGGAGACAGGCACCACTGGTTTGGTGCGAGGAGCAGGCACGGGTCGTATCAGGCTGGGGACACGCACCACTGGTTTGGTGCGAGGAGCAGGTACGGGCTGTACCGGACTGGAGACTCGCACCACTGGTTTGGTGCGAGGAGCAGGTACGGGGCGCACCGGGCTGGAGACACGCACCTCTGGTTTGATGCGAGGAGCAGGTACGGGCCGTACCAGGCTGGGGACACGCACCACTGGTTTGGTGCAAGGAGCAGGTACGGGCCATACTGGACTGGAGACACGCACCACTGGTTTGGTGCGAGGAGCAGGTACTGGGCACACCGGACTAGATACACGCACCGCTGGTTTGGTGCGAGGAGCAGGTACGGGCCATACTGGACTGGAGACACGCACCACTGGTTTGGTGCGAGGAGCAGGTACGGGGCGCACCGGACTAGATACACGCACCACTGGTTTGGTGCGAGGAGCAGGAACGGGCCGTACCAGGCTGGGGAGACGAACCACTGGTTTGGTGCGAGGAGCAGGTACGGGGCGCACCGGGCTGGAGACACGCACCACTGGTTTGGTGCGAGGAGCAGGCACAGGCCGTACCGGGCTGGAGACACGCACCACTGGTTTGGTGCGAGGAGCAGGCACGGGCCGTACCGGTCTGTGAAGGCGCACTGGTGGCACAGTGCGTAAAGCCGGCGCATAGCCTGGTGCCTGCACGGTCACACGCTCCTCAAAGCGAGTGCGGGGAGTTGGCTATGCTAAACCTGGCTCCGCCAGCCTCTGCTCTAAGGCCTGAGCTCTCTGCTGCTGGAGGGTTAACTCCTCTCTCAGCTCCTCCTGTTGCCTGGCCAGCTCCTCTCTCCGTGCATCCACTGACTCCTTCTCCCTGTGGGCCTCCTGCAGCGCCTCCTTCTGAAGGGAGAGCATCTGCTCCCTCTTAACTAACAGCTCCTGTAAGGCGGTGGTCTCCTCTCTCAGAGTACTGAGCTGCAGGTCTTGGAGGGCATCTATCATAGCGGCTTCTTCTCTCGCCATCTCCCTCTCCACAATCAGCCCTTCCAGGGCCTCCTGCTGCTCCGTCAACCACCCCGTGTGCCCCCAATTTTTTTTTATTGGGGCTGCCTCTCGGGCTTCCTTCGTGAGCGGGAACTTTTGAGTCGCCGTTTTTTCTCTCTTGGCTGGGCTTCTTCCTTCGCCCAGGGTCCCTTACCGGCCAATATCTCCTCCTGTGTCCAGAATGTTTTCCCCACCTGTGTCCAGCATGTCTGCTCCTCCTGGCCACGCTGCTTGGTCCATTGGTGGTGGGATCTTCTGTCACGTTCGTTGTGTAAAGGATCGGACCAAGGTGCAGAGTGGTATGCGTACATAGTCGTTTATTTTAATAAACACCGACAAAATAACAAAATCCAACAGAACTTGAAGTTCGAGAGGCTAAACATCAAACAAGCCAAACAGAAACAAGATCCCACAACTAAGGTAGGCAACATGGCTGCCTAAGTATGATCCCCAATCAGAGACAACGACCGACAGCAGCCTATGATTGGGTACCACACCCGGCCAACATAGAAATATATAAACTAGATTTCACACCCTGACCAACTCAACTAGAGATCTCAATGTCAGGGCGTGACAGCCTTGATGACAGCTTTGCGCACTCTTGGCATTCTCTCAACCAGCTTCACCTGGAATGCTTTTCCAACAGTCTCGAAGGAGTTCCCACATATGCTGAGCACTTGTTGGCTGCTTTTCCTTCACTCTGCGGTCCGACTCATCCCAAACCATCTCAATTTGGTTGAGGTCAGGGGATTGTGGAGACCAGGTCATCTGATGCAGCACTACATCACTCTCCTTCTTGGTCAAGTAGCCCTTGTTGGGTCATTGTCCTGTTGAAAAACAAATGATAGTCCCACTAAGCCCAAACCAGATGGGATGGCGTATCGCTGCAGAATGCTGTGGTAGCCATGCTGGTTAAGTGTGCCTTGAATTCTAAATAAATCACAGACAGCAAAGAACCCTCACACCATAACACCTCCTCCATGCTTTACGGTGGGAAATACACATGCGGAGATCATCCGTTCACCCACACTGCGTCTCACAAAGACATGGCGGTTGGAACCAAAAATCTCCAATTTGGACTCCAGACCAAATGACAAATTTCCACCAGTCTAATGTCCATTACTCATGTTTCTCAGCCCAAGCAAGTCTCTTCTTATTATTGGTGTCCTTTAGTAGTGGTTTATTTGCAGCAATTCAACCATGAAGGCCTGATTCACACAGTCTCCTCTGAACGGTGCTTGTAACGCCAAGGTAGTGGGTTCGATCCCCGGGACCACCCATACACAAAAAATGTATGCACGCATGATTGTAAGTCGCTTTGGATAAAAGCGTCTGCTAAATGGCATATTATTATTATTATTATATAACAGTTGATGTTGAGATGTGTCTGTTACTTGAACTCTGAGAAGCATTTATTTGGGCTGCAATTTCTGAGGCTGTTAACTCTATTGAACTTTTCCTCTGCAGCAGAGGTAACTCTGGGTCTTCCATTCCTGTGGCGGTCCTCATGAGAGCCAGTTTCATCATAGCGCTTGATGGTTTTTGAGACTGCACTTGAAGAAACGTACAAAGTTCTTGAAATGTTCCGTATTGACTGACCTTCATGTCTTAAAGTAATGATGGACTGTCGTTTCTCTTTGCTTATTTGAGCTGTTTTTGCCATAATATGGACTTGGTCTTTTACCAAATAGGGCTATCTTCTGTATACCCCCCCTACCTTGTCACAACACAACTGATTGGCTCAAACGGATTAAGAAGGAAATCAATTCCACAAATTAACTTTTAAGAAGGCACACTTGTTAATTGAAATGCATTCCAGGTGACTACCTCATGAAGCTGGTTGAGAGAATGCCAAGAGTGTGCTAAGCTGTCATCAAGGCAAAGGGTGGCTACTTTGAAGAATCTTAAATATAAAATATATTTTCATTTGTTTAACACTTTTTTGGCTACTACATGATTCCATATGTGTTATTTCATAGTTTTGATGTCTTCACTATTATTGCTACAATGTAGAAAATATTAAAAACCCTTGAATGAGTAGGTGTTCTAAAACTTTTGACCGGTGGTGTATATACCTAATGTCTACCTGCAAACACAGAGCCTAGTTTTTTTTTACTATCTTTGCTCTCGCTCTCTCTCTTCTTGTAGAGCACTGTTACAGCACAGCTCTGTGTTTGCAGGTAGACATGTAGTACCTCACTCTGAATCACTCAGGACTCACCTTGCAGAGGTCCATGGATTCCCTGATCTCCTCCACCTTTCTCTCTCTCTCCAGGATCCTTTCCTGCATCTCAGCTTGGCTGCTGACCAGCTCACCCTTGGATATTCAAAAACACGGAAAGAAAAGGAAATTATATCTTAGTTTTATCATAGTTGATGTAATTTTATGTAATAATCACTCAATACACACTTTCCTTCAGACTCACCCAATACTATACACATGGAAACACAGCGAAACATTTACAGCCATCATTGAACCCTTAGGAATTATGACCTCACCTTCTTCTTGTCCCACTCCGTTTCTGTGGAGACGACTTCGTGACCCTCCTCCATGCAGAGAGCACAGACACAACGCCCCTCCGCCCTGCTGTACAGCTCCAGGGGTCGACCGTGGGTCAGACAGGCCCTCCCATCCAGGTCCTCCACGGGGGCCACCAGCCTGTGTATACATTTTTACACTTTCCAATCAAGAAAAGTAAGAATAAAAAACAAGTGTATCCAAGTGTGTGTTTTCTGATGCTATTTCGTATGATGTTCTGAGTTTCTTCAAGTTTTTGAACTGTATGAACTGTGATTAAGAATCAATAAAGTCAAAGTCAACCTGTGGCCCTTCAGCCTATCTGCAGAGGTGTGGGTTCGCAGGTGAGTCTCGCAGTATGAGGCCAGGCACACCAGGCAGGACTTATGGGCATTGAATTTCTTCTCAGTGCAGATATCACAGGCCACCTCGCCCAAGGCTCCGGAATACTCCCCTGGCTTCCTTTCCTGGGCCTTCTTCAGTTCTTGGATTAGGGTCCTGAGGATGATGTTCACCTGTGGGTAATATTGTATTGCGCTATTATGCTTTGTTTATCCGTTCATTATTCAATCTAATACAACTTTATTTATCACCTCAGGGACAATTAAGAAAGGCAAGTCAGTTAATATGTATTTTTTTATTCCTGATTTACATCAATGACTTAGGGAAAGTTATAAAACATATTTAAAATGTATAGTTAACCTACCAAATATATAAGCAAGCAAAAAACACAAACACAAAACACATTTTTATAGAAACAACATCGAGCACAGAATCATAAGAAACACATTCTTCACCAATTCCTCCAATTTCAGCGAACTCTGTAGACCAGGGGTACTCAACTCTTACCTTACGAGGTCCGGAGCCTGCTGGTTTTCTGTTCTACCTGATAATTAATTGCACACACCTGGTGTCCCAGGTCTCAATCAGTCCCTCATTAGATGGGAACAATGAAAAAATGCAGTGGAACCTGCTTTGAGGTCCAGAGTTGAGTTTGAGGGCTATAGACCATTCCTCAAGCAAGGTGCAAAATAGCTAAAGGCAGATTTACCTAACTCTGTTGAGATCTAAGGGATCTCCAGAGTGAGCCATCCCTGAGACCGTGTCTGATAGCTTGTATTTCCGTAGGTTAACAGAGAAGTGAGGTACGGTGGATTTATAAACAAAAAGCGTGCAATGCATCTATGAGACTTCAAAGATGGCCAGCCTACTTTCTGGTACAGAGTTCAGTGATGTGTGCTGAAACTATCGCACGTAATAAAGCGTAATGCATAAACTGCATCCAGTGGTTTCAATACAGTGGTAGCTGAGTTGATATAGATGATATTGCCGTAGTCTAAGACAGGACTGAATGTCGACTGAATGATTTTCTGCTATTTAACAAAAGGCATGACATATTCCTATAAAAGCAGCCCGTTTTAATTCTTAACTAACTCATCAACATGCTGTTTGAAGGAAGGCCTATAATCAATATAGATGACCAAATATTTATAAGCGGTGACACGATCAATGAGGGTACCATCCAATTTTGTTCACATTTTTGTCATTTAGCAGACGCTCTTATCCAGAGCGACTTACAGGAGCAATTAGGGTTAAGTGCCTTGCTCAAGGGAACATCGACAGCTTTATCACCTAGTCGGCTCAGGGATTCGAACCAGCGAACTTTCGGTTACGGGCCCAATGCATAAAACATCAGATACATTTTTGTGATTTGGAAAATAACATATACTTGGTTATGTACCAATTTCAGTTCAACAAAGGTTACAAGTTACAAGTATCATAATCAACACAACACCCTCCACATAGAAAAATATAGTACACAACAGACATCATTCCCCAATACAATACATCCCCTCAAACAACTATTTTGATTGGGAAAATGGCCAAGACAGGATGTGTTATATTTAGTTTTTCTAGCACTTAAATGTCTGGACTGACTTATTACCTGTCGGTTTCTCCAAATATGCGTCTTGAAGGAGAAGGAGAAGAAGAAGAAGAAGAAGAAGACTAATATTTCACCTTTGGGTTCCTCTTCAGATACTCCTTGCAGAGGGGGCATATGTTGTCGTTCAATTGGAGGTTGCGGTCCAGGCAGGACTGGCAGAAGGTGTGGCCACAGGGGGTGGTGACTGGGTTTTCAAACAGGTCCAGACAAATAGAGCACTTGAGATGTTGTTCGATCAGAACAGGGGTGTCCTTGTAGACAGAGACAGAGGAGAAGGAAAAGGAGGCCATGTCTGGAGCTGGATTCCTTTAATCTGTCAATATGAAGTATTTCAGAGAGTGTTTGTTGTCTGCAATTTGATTTTTTTTTTTACGTTGAAAGAGGGGGGTGTTAAGAGATATTTATCATATGCTGGTGACTAGTGCTGGTTTTGCTGGTGACCTGTCTTCACTGTGTTTTGGGCACTGGTGACCAGCATATGCTGGTGGTGCAGTTAACCAGCATCAAAATGCTTAATTATTGAAGATAATACATTATATATAAGGCCTTAATTTGAGGGCCTAGTTTTTCCCTAATACAGCCACCACACCAGGCCTTCAAGTCACTGTGCTGATGGGACATTTTTATCTGCATTCAGAATGACTGCCAGAGTTAGAAAGATGAATAAAATATTCTACCTAAACCATCTAAACCAACTATTTCAGTAACGGGTGCAATAAATCCAACTAACAGATTGGATTATTCGATTAGTTAAGAAACATTTATGTTATTTATCTTTGTGTAGCATAAGATGAATTAATCAATTAATCAATCAACGTACATGCAAAAACATATATTGAAACAAACAATTTAAAAAATCTAACTGCAATAGAGCATGCTGGGAAATATGATAATGATGGGAGTGGTTTTGCCAGATAGACCATGCTGGTCAGACCAGCTTGACTTAGACCATGCTGGACCAGTATAGACCAGCATACCAGCATCATCAGCCTAAACTGGTCATCAGCATACCAGCATCATCAACATACCAGCTTGATCAGCTAGTCGGCCAGCCTAACCAGCTAGATCATGCTGGTCATACTTGAACAGCACAGCAATGACCAGCATGGACCAGCTTGAAATGTAGTCTGGTCTATTCTGTTTTTTTCAGCAGGGTAAGTATTCATCATTCACTGAGAGACTAAAAGCATGTCAGAGATGTAATCTCTTTCCTATGTGGGCTCTCAAGTTCTGATGAAAGGAAGGAGTTTATGTACATTCTTGGTCTTACTTTTCACTACCCACTTCAACTACTCACAAGTCACAATTTTGGAGGTTGTGGAAGGTAGTGCACCACTGAATTACAGTGAACTACTGCCCTCTGGTGGTAGGAGTACCGTACAACCGGACCAGGGATGGGCAACTCCAGTCCTCGGGGGCCGGAGTGGTGTCACACTTTTTTCCCATCCCTAGCAAACACAGCTGATTAAACTTATAGCATTCTAAACTGAAGATCATGAAACGATTATTGGAGTCAGATGTGTTAGCTGGGGCAAAAGTCTGACACCAATCAGGCCCCCGAGGACTGGAGTTGCCATCCATGGTCTAGACTCTAGGGTGCATTGTCTATTGAGGTATTTGCCTTAGCCAAATGAGAGTGAGCAGTAAGCACACAGACATACGGGTATGCCCACAGATGGTATGACTGGCACACCTAGGTAATGAGAAAAGCCTGAAGGCACTTGTGTACCTACAGTAACTAGCGTATCACAATAATCAGAACACAATAAAGAATAAAACAATCACAAACCGCAAACATAATAACAGTATATGATAGTAGAAGTGTCCTTTTTCTATGTTTTCACTATCTTCCAAGGAGTTATTAAATAAGGGAAATTGTTGACTGGTTTCGATACAGAAATAAAAACAACATTGTAGTAATTACTGTAATGTGTCAAAATGTACGATAAGTATATCTATAGTACACTACATTATTTCATCATCTCATTTATTACATGTATATGCATCGTACATCATTTCCTGACAGTAGCATGATGTACACTTAAAAGCCATAAAATCTGTTATATATGTAAAAAAAAGTATTGCTGGTACCTTTCAGATGATGTGATCTTCCTTTACTCTGGGCTCATATGGGGATAATTTACTTTCTCCCTTGAGTTTCATTTCAGCCAACATAATAACCATTTCCCTTTCCTTGAAGGAGGTGTCTTCATCGGTATTAAAGTTGGTCTATGCATGCCTATGTGGAAAACCTGTCTGTGTGTGTGTGCCAGAGGAGTCTGGTGGGAGGAGCTATAGGATGACGGGCTCATTGTAATGGCTGGAATGGAATTAAATGGAATGGTATCAAACACAAACATATGGAAACCACGTTTGACTCTATTCCATTCCAGCTATTACAATGAGCCCGTCCTCCTTTAGCTCCTTGCACCAGTCTCCTCTGGTGTGTGTGCATGCCTGTTTGTTTTGTTTGAGATTTGACAGTCAAACACCTTTCTATTACGTTAACGAAAGGCTACAGCCTATGACAAACTCTGCTAAATGCACAATCACAAATTGGGCTAACCCCACATAATACTTGATTGGTGGGTCATACGTTCTCTGGCACAGTACTAAACAATTAAAATAAATAAGATAAATGATATATAACACATTCACATTTACTCGGGTAAAAATTTAACAAGACATAAATAATCAACCATTTACACTGTAGATAGGATAGACACAATGATAATCTCTCTAGATAAGCATAAAGGATAGACATTAAAGTCACATTTTCTTTGGTAAAATGGTAACTCAAGGTTACAATAAATAAATAGTTCCTGGTTTTCTCATGGTAAAAATCTCTTGAGGACAGACAAAAATGTAAAAGCAGTAGTGATCTAAATAATCAGTCAGAAGTATGTTGAATATCTAGAGTGGTCTTGCTGAAGCAAGCACATTGGCAATCAAAATGTTCCTGAGTTTTTAGAGGAGGCTCATTGTAGTTTTCTACCATCTCTTGAGGATATTTCTAGTTTCCCCTGTAGTTCTTGGATCAGGGACTTGATGATGTGTGACCAGTCCTTGCTGTGTAGAGGAGTGGACAGTGACGGGAATCTCTATATGTAGAGGGGGGAAACCCGTCAAAAAGAGTAACAACTTGTTGTTTTGGCTTGTTTGTGTTGTGAAATTAAATCTATATAAATGTTGCCCCAAAAAAGTGATCATGTTGATTTATAAAGACAGCAAATGAGGACACTGACTTGTATAAGGTGGAGGTGGTCCTCAGTGTGTGAGAGCTGCTCTAGTGCAGTGCTTCTCCTCTGTAGCTCAGTTATTTCCTGCTCCAGCTCTTTGATGAGCCCTTCAGCCCGCCTCTCTGCTGCTTTCTGTTTCTCTTCAGTCACCTCAACAAGCTCCACTGAGTGTTGGAGGTCCTCCATCTTCTTCAGTCTCTCCTGGATCATCTGCTGAAACTTCATCATGGACTTCTTTATCTTAATCTGTGGATGAATCAGTGGAATTCAATCAGAAAAATGTACAATATCAGTCAACTCTCTAAATTGGAAAAACACTTATCTATGGACGCAGTTAAATCAAATCTGCATTTTGGCCTAATGTTTAAAAACCCCGAATCGCTTACAGTACATACTGTATGTACGGATGTATGTACAGATTATTACAGATACAGTACCTCTGAACGTTAGGTGTATGTTTGGTACATTTATAAAAAAGTCACTGGCTGAGGGCAGCGTTTGGTGATACACCCACACACTCATCTCCACCCTCCCTGCTCCGTTTTCAGCTACGTTAACAATGTGGGTCGATACACAAGTTAACTTAGCGATGTCAGTTCATACATTACACACATTATTCTTACCTCCCTTCAGTAACAGTTTGGTATGGTATTAAGAATACGCAGACAAGCTTTCATGTTTAATTTAAGTAACGTTTATTGTACTTATCAATGTTTTGGATGAGCGCTCTGTTTGATTCAGTTACTCTCGCTCCGTCTATGTAGCTTCCGGGTATGCTGGAATAAGGACCCGAGCTTCTTCAGTGGGGTTTATCGGCGGTTGGCATCCAACGTTATGGCGCATTACCGCCACCTACTGTACTGGAGTGTGGGCCAGAGACCGGGAGAAACTAAATCCTACCTGCCAGCCCCGTTGCTCTTAATAAAAAAGATAACAAAATATTTGATAGTATATCTAATGACGTTCTACTCAATATACTCTTTAAACTAATTTTCTGTATCCCCTTCTCCCTCATACTACATCTCAGCCTCTCTCTTTACCTTTGTTACTTCCCACACTCTAGCAATACATGCTCCAATGTCTCTGTTTCCTGGTAATAATCACACTTTCCTGTTGGATGCTTTCCTATCACATTTAAGGTATTATTCAACTGGCTGTGTCCCACCCTTAATCTTGTAAAAATAACCTCCTCTCTTCTGTCCCATATCCCCCATCTCCACCTGTAGTGCAGCCACTGGCAAGGTCCGAAACGCCCCACTACATACTCTGAGTCCTTGCCCCTGTATGACATCTAGCCTTCCAATGAGGTCCGGGCTGCCGAACCATACACTACACTTCCATAGTCTATAACAGATCGGATCAATGCAACATACATGGTCCTCAATGAGGAACGCCCAGCCCCCCACTCCTTCCCCGTCAGACAGCGCATCACTTTTATAGCACCTTCTTACACTTTCTCACCCCTCTCTCTATGTGTTCTGCCCAGGTCAGTCTAGTGTCAAAGTACACCCCAAGGAACCTGAAGGCCCCCACCCTCTTCAAGTTTCTCCCATATAACCTCAAGCATACCTCATCTCCCACCTTCCTCCTGGTGAAGAACACTGTCTGAGTTTTCTCTACAGTGAACCTGAATCCCCACATTAATGCCCACCGCTCTACCTCATCAATTGCTTCCTGTACCTTCCTGATTATGTCTTCCCCTCTTCCATAAGGCCCCATCATCTCCCAATATCCGGCCGTACCTGAGAGTAAACATAATTTAGAACAAAAGAGGACTAATCACGCTCCCCTGCATTGTACCATTATCCACCAGGTAGCTGCCTGATAGAGACTTCCCCACCCACACCTGGATAGACCTTCCAAACAGGAAATATTTTATCCAGTTGTACAGTCTTCCTCCTACCCTCCTGTAGCTCAGTTGGTAGAGCATGGCGCTTGCAACGCCAGGGTTGTGGGTTCGATTCCCACGGGGGGCCAGTATGAAAAATGTATGCACTAACTACAAGAGCGTCTGCTAAAAATTTTAATAATATCAAGCTTGATTAACAACCCTTCCTTCCAAATCATATCATACGCCTTCTCCACATAAAAAAATACAGCTACAACAGTCTCCTTGTTTACCTGAGCCTTCCTGACCTCTGCTTCTAAGCAGAGCACTGGGTCCATAGTTCCCCTGCCCTTCCTGAACCCACTCTGATGTGCCGTTACTAGCCCCCTGCTCTCCAGGAAGTAAGTTAGCCTCTCCGTAATCATACGTTCCATAATCTTACATACATGTAATTTTAAAGCTATTGGCCGATAGATTGTTGGCCTCGTTGGGTCCTTCCCTGGCTTCCGGATTGGTACCACTACTGCCTCCTTCCAGCTAGCTGGTAGTTTCCCCTCCTCCCACCCTCTGTTGTACAACACCAATACCTTATCCAGTGCCTCGTCACTAAGATGGATCAACATAACATAGCACACCTCATCTTTCCCAGGTGAAGTTAACCCAGCCTTACCTATTGCCCTTCTCACCTCTGCCATGGTAAATGGTGCATTCAACGCATCATTTACATCCTCCCTCCTATCCAGCACTCCAGGATGCTCCTCTCTCATTCTCTCTCTCCCCCTCTCCCCCTCCTCTGACAAATTTGCTGAGCTATGCACTTGGACAAACGCTTTGGCCATCATCTCTGCCTTCTCCTTATCTGTTACTGCCACATCCTTCTCACTCGTCAACATTGGATAATCCCACTCCCTTCTGACCCCACTCATTCTCTTAATCATCCCCCACACCTCTCCCACAGGTGTTGCCCTTCCAATGGTGTCACAGAACCGACGTCAACATGACCTCTTTGCCTGATGGACAGTTCTCCTCACCAGGGCCTGGGCCTGCTTATACTGAATCCGATGTTGGAAGTTATGCATCCTTTTCAGTACTCTAAATGCCCTGTTCAATACCTTTGCCTAGCATCCTGTTAAGAAGTCCTTGCTTTATGAAGGTGGCACATCGCCTCCTCCCACTACATCTCTGTCCCTATGAACCACTACATATCCCTGTATGATAAACTCCAGTCGGTTTGAGCCATGTTTCTTGCACACAAATCACAGCAGGCTTAGCTGGCATATTTACAATGAACTGCTTGAACCCCTGCCCATTAGCCAACAGGCTTTGAGCATTCCATTGTAGTACTATTACCATAACTAAGATCCAGTAATACATGACTCCAGGACCCGAGCTACGGCAATCGGGCTGGCATTGTAGTGCCTGTCCTGAATTGCGCGTTCATGTGAATGGGCGTATTGGAAGACACCATGTCAGTAGTGATGGGGTTATGTAAATGTTTTATATTGTCCTTTATTGTATTATGATAAACCGATTGCAAAGGTTCAATTAAGATAATTCATGATATGTTTAGCTGAGCGGAAAATGTAGGCTTCGATGTTTGTAATGGCTTAATTAATTAATTAATGAGTTTGGTACGTTCTAATGGGAGAGGCTTCCCCTACAAAACGAGCCTCTCTTTCAGTTCAAGGGGGGACCCTTTTCAATAAGAAGTGTTTAGCTGTCGCTATAATGTATGCTTTTGTGACAGTACTGTTTTCTTTCGGAATCACTATGTAAATAAACATCCTTGCACAGAAGTTATTTTGCGGCTCCGACATCGTTTTATTTGTTAGAGTTTAAGTTTAATATAGGCTTAAGTTTCAGTTAAGATTTTTCAGTTTAGCCTACTCTACACGACAGACTTGGTACATAAAACTGTTGAATGAATGCAATGTGAAAACTCAATAGGCTAACTATAATTTTCAACACAAAAATGTCATGTATTTGCCTTGCCTTCGTTTTTGTTGCTTCCATGGCGATTGTGACCACCCGATGACCCCTGTGATCAGTCTGGACACACATAGCACAGATGCAGGTCTGATCGCTCCGACAAAACCTGGCCAACTGCCTCCCATGGAGTCTACAGACAGGCTCATCCAGGTTCTTCCACACAGTGACCAGTGGATGGCGCCCTAGAGCCGAGTCTCTGTAGTGAGGCTCCAGGTGGGTCTCACAGTATGAGGCCAGGCACACCAGACATGACTTCACCGCTCTACACCGCTTTTCTGGACAGACATCGCAGGGCACCTCACCTGCTCTGAGTGGAGTTTGGTTTTCCTCCCACGGGGCACCATTATGTAGGGTTGGCTTCGTTTTTAACTGTGGCCTGATGGGGGAAACGGTATAAAAAGGTTGCACACACTCTATAGCTATGAAGTTTTTTACCCATTTTATACACTTTAAATAATTGGGAGTAGAGCATTATATAAAGTGTGAAACTTTCTTTTTATTATGTGCTGTATTTAATGTACTATTTAATGTACTATTTCTTCAGTCAGCACCTCTCCTACTGTTTTAGGTGTGTGTAAACTCTTGCTTTTTACCGTATGGGGAAACATGTCATACAGAGGGGACACTGGCAGGCACCATGGACTCTCCAGTACTCCCCGATGCAGCCCAGGCAGAAACGATGGCCACAGGGGATAGAGACTGGATTAGTGAAGTCATCTAGACAGATGCAGCATTGAGGCAGTGCAGACATCCCCTGAGAATAGAATACAATAAATTGATTTTTCCCATGAAGGAACTTATTTTTTGGAGTGAAATTAGAAAATGGTATAGTACATGGGTATAGGAAACAATTTCCTGAATAAATTACAGTTGTTTGGAAGCATATCAGTTGCAGGATATTGGGTCAATTTTGATAGTTCTTGTACAGATAAATAAAGGAAGTGTCACGGTTTACTAAGCCAGAACCCAGAAGCAGACCAGGACAAGGTAGGTTGAAACAAAGGTGAGTGTTTATTTAATAGATCCACGAGTGAGGCTGAATAATCCAGGGAACAGAGCGGGTGGCGTGGATGGGTTGTTGAGGGTGCAGTGGTAGGTCCAGTAATGGCTCGGCAGCCGCCGACCATCAGGCAGAGGTTGGGTGAAGGTTCCGGATGAGTGATGTTCATGGCTAACGATCCGGCAGGGAATGGATGTTAGGACAGAGCCTAAGAAGGGTGATGATCAGGACCAGGTGTGCAGATTGCTGATGGGATGCAGGTGCGGAAATCAAGAGAGCTCCCGCCTAGCAACGTTGCCCGGCAACCAGGCAGGGAGCGTTCCAGAACCCTCGGGAAACTGGAGATCCCGAGCAGAAAAACTAATACACAGACAGGAACCGACTCAGACTGCCGGAATCGTTACAGTACCCCCCCTCCGGCCAACGCCACCGGGCGGACTCCCCGGAGCGCCAGGATGGAGGCGGTAGAAGTCACGAATGAGGTCAGCATCTAGGATCTGTCGCCGCGGAATCCAACTCCTCTCTTCAGGACCATACCCCTCCCAGTCCACGAGATACTGGAAACCCCGGCCCCGCCGTCTGGAATCCATGATGCGTCGCACCGTGTAGGCAGGACCACCTCCGATCATCCGAGGAGGAGGAGGAGGAGGCAGAGGAGGCAACAGAGGACTGAGGAAAACAGGCTTGAGGCAGGAGACATGAAAGGTGGGATGGACTCTGAGCGTCCTCGGTAGTTTGAGTCGAACTGCCACCGGATTGATCACCTTCTCCACCACAAACGGACCAATGAACTTCGGTGACAACTTCCTAGACTCAGTCCGTAAAGGAAGATCCCGTGTGGCCAACCAGACCCTATCTCCGATGGTATAGGTGGGAGCGGGGATCCGGCGACGATTCGCCTGGAGCTGATACCGGTCCGAAACTCTAAGGAGTGCCTTTCTGGCCCGATGCCAGGTCCGGTGGCAACGACGAATATGGGCCTGAACAGAGGGCACTGAGAGCTCCCTTCTCCTGAGAAGGGAACAAGGGAGGTTGGTAGCCATACAGGCACTGGAAGGGAGACATCCCAGTGGCAGATGTAGGGAGAGTATTGTGGGCATACTCAACCCAAGGCAACTGAGAGACCCAGGAGGTGGGGTTGGAGGAGACAAGGCAGCGTAGCGTGGATTCCATCTTCTGGTTGGCTCTCTCCGCCTGACCATTAGATTGGGGGTGAAAACCAGATGTGAGGCTGACTGTAGCTCCAATGGCCAAACAGAAGGACTTCCAGACAGCAGAGGTAAACTGAGGGCCACGGTCGGAAACGATATCACTGGGCAAACCGTGGACCCTGAAAACCTCCCCTAACCAGGATCTCGGACGTCTCCGAGGCAGAGGGAAGCTTGGCAATAGGCACAAAGTGGGCGAACTTGCTGAATCTGTCCACGATAGTCAGAACGACCGTGTTCCCCTCAGAAGCGGGCAACCCAGTGACAAAGTCCAGGGCCAGATGCGACCATGGTCGCCGGGGGAATAGGAAGGGGGGTGAAGTAGTCCAGAGCTGGGCCGATTGGTACTCTTATTCTGCGCACACACTGGACAGGCAGCAACAAAACCCCGAGTATCCTCGGCCATGGCAGGCCACCAAAAAGCGTCTGCGAAGAAACGCCATCGTCCGAGCCACGCCAGGGTGACAAGCCATCTTGCTGGCGTGGGACCATTTGAGGACAGCAGGACGAACCGACTCAGGCACAAACAACCGACCGGGTGGACCGTTACGGGACCGGGCTGCGTCCGAAGGGCCGCCATCACCTCCTCCTCAATCTTCCACATAACTGCTCCCACGACGCAGTTCCGGGGGAGAATTGTCTCGGTCTTGGACCCACTCTTTTCCATCTTGGAGAACATCCGGGACAAGGCGTCCGCCTTGCCGTTCTTAGATCCAGGTCGGAACGTCAGGGAAAAAATTGAATCGTCCGAAAAACAACGCCCACCTGGCCTGACGGGAGTTGAGACGTCTAGCCGATTGCACGTAAGCAAGATTCTTGTGGTCAGTCCAGACAATAAACGGTTGCTCCGCCCCTCCAACCAGTGGCGCCACTCCTCCAAGGCAAGTTTCACCGCGAGAAGCTCCCGGTTACCCACATCGTAATTCCTCTCCGCAGGCGAAAGGCGACGAGAGTAGTAGGCGCAGGGATGGAGTTTACTGTCCGTGGAGCATCGCTGCGACAGGATGGCGCCAACTCCCCACATCAGACGCGTCCCACTTCAACGACGAACTGACGGGCCGTGTCCGGTTGAGAGAGAATCGGTGCGTTGGTGAATCGCCTCTTCAAATCCAGAAACGCTCGATCCGCCTCCGGATTCCACTTGAAGGTCCTGATACTGGAAGTCAAGGCAGTTAACGGAGCGGCCACACGGCTGTAATCCCGGATGAATCTGCGGTAGAAATTCGCAAACCCCAAAAATCTCTGGAGCTGCAATCTCGTACCGGGCTGGGCCCATTCCAGAACCGCTCTAACCTTCTCCTGGTCCATCCTAATCTCTCCCCTGGAGATGATGTACCCGAGAAAGGATGTCGTGTGGGCGTGAAACTCGCACTTCTCGGCCTTCACGAACAGGCGATTCTCCAACAATCGCTGCAGAACCTGCCGGACATGCTGGACGTGGTCGGAAGGTTCCTTCGAGAAGATCAGAATGTCATCCAGGTAAACAAACACAAAGAGACCGATCATATCTCTCAGGACGTCGTTCACCATACTCTGGAATACCGCTGGAGCATTGGTCAGTCCAAACGGCATCACCTGATACTCGAAGTGACCCATCGGTGTATTGAAACCCGTCAACCACTCGTCCCCTTCTCTGATCCGGACCATGTGATACGCATTGCGTAGGTCTAGCTTGGTGAACACCGTAGCACCCTGTAAGGAGTCGAAGGCAGAACTCATCAAGGGCAGGGGATACTTGTTCTTGACCGTGATGTCATTCAACCCCCGATAATCAATACACGGTCGAAGAGAGCCATCCTTCTTACCCACAAAGAAGAATCCTGCCCCCAGGGTGATGACGAGGGACGAACGAGACCAGCAGCTAGGGACTCCTTGATGTAGGTCTCCAAAGCCTCACGTTCAGGTCGGGAGATACTGTATAACCTTCCCTTGGGGTAGACAGCTCCAGGGAACAGGTTGATGGCACAATCATATGGTCGGTGGGGAGGGAGTGACAGAGCCTTCTGCTTACTGAACACTTCCCCCAAATCGTGATATGTCTCGGGAACCAGGGACAAATCTGGGGGTTTAGCCTCAATCACCTGACTGGGAACCGAATGGGGACAGGCAGTCTTGAGACAGTTAGCATGACAATCAAGGCTCCAACTCGTTACCTTGCCCGTCACCCAATCGAACGTGGGATTGTGTTCCTTCAGCCAGGGGTATCCAAGGACCAGAGGAACATGGGAAGACGGCAGAATGAAGAATGAAATCATCTCCGAATGATTCCCCGACAACAGCATCTTAACCGGTTCAGTCCTCATCGTGATACGTGCCAGACTACTGCCGTTCAGAGTGGTCGCTTCAATGGCTTCCGGCAATTGCTCCTTGGAAAGCCCCAGCTGTTCCACCAACTCGGCATCAAGAAAGCTTCCATCGGCACCTGAATCGATAAAAGCGTTAATCGCTAAGCTCTGATTCCTGTTCATAAGGGTGGCCGGGAAACGGGGTCTGACAGAGGTATTGAGAGGTCGAAACTGGCTCGCTAAAAGTCCTCCCAACTTTAGCGAGCCGCGCAGTTTGACGACCGCCGGGAACAGGTGGCGAGGTAATGTCCCGAACCACCACAGTAGAGGCAACAGTTAGTCCTACGTCTGAGTTGGCGTTCCTCCTTGGTTAACCCGTGCCGCCCTACTTGCATTGGTTCAGAATCGGGAGACAGGACCTCTCCACTAATCCTGTGTGGTGGACGATGATCGACGTATTCTGGTCCAATCCCCGACCCGACTGGAACCTGAGAAGCTGATCGATTGGACGGAACCCATTGCTTCTCCCTCCTTCGCTCTCGGACTCGATTATCCACCCGAATAGACAAGGCTACCAAGCTGTCCAGGTCACTAGGCTCGGATAGGAGATCAACTCATCCTTGAGCTGCTCCGACAGACCCTGGTAAAAGGCCGCTTGCAGAGACTCCTCATTCCACCCACTCTCCACAGCCAACGTCTTGAACTCGATCACGAAGTCGGCCACGCTGCGAGTTCCTTGGCGAAGCGAAAACAGGCGCCTAGCTGCGTCCCTCCCTCGGACGGAATGGTCGAAGAGCTTCCTCATCTCGGCCGTGAACCCCTGGTATGAAGCCATGCAGGGGTCTTGTCGTTCCCAAACGGCTGAAGCCCACTCCAGCGCTCGACCACGCAGCAACTCAATCACAAAGGCTATCCTAGCCTTGTCTGTGGCATAAGAGTAGGGCTGTAGATCGAACACTAACCCACACTGCATAAGGAAAGAACGGCATCTTCCCAGCTCCCCCTCATATTTATCCGGCGTCGGAACCTTGGGCTCACGGAAGGACACAGCTCCAGAAGCGGCAGGCGAGATGGGTGAAACCGGTAGTGGATCCTCCACCGGAAACTTGCGCTGGTTCTGGACCTCCGTCAGACCGGTAGAAAGGTTCCGAACTGCCAACGCGATCTCCTGTAGCTCCGTGCTATGATGGCCCAACATCTTCTCCTGATGGGTAATGGCATGGCGAACAGAGTCCAGGTCCGCTGGGTTCATTACTGGCCGGATCGTTCTGTCACGGTTTACTAAGCCAGAACCCAGAAGCAGACCAGGACAAGGTAGGTTGAAACAAAGGTGAGTGTTTATTTAATAGATCCACGAGTGAGGCTGAATAATCCAGGGAACAGAGCGGGTGGCGTGGATGGGTTGTTGAGGGTGCAGTGGTAGGTCCAGTAATGGCTCGGCAGCCGCCGACCATCAGGCAGAGGTTGGGTGAAGGTTCCGGATGAGTGATGTTCATGGCTAACGATCCGGCAGGGAATGGATGTTAGGACAGAGCCTAAGAAGGGTGATGATCAGGACCAGGTGTGCAGATTGCTGATGGGATGCAGGTGCGGAAATCAAGAGAGCTCCCGCCTAGCAACGTTGCCCGGCAACCAGGCAGGGAGCGTTCCAGAACCCTCGGGAAACTGGAGATCCCGAGCAGAAAAACTAATACACAGACAGGAACCGACTCAGACTGCCGGAATCGTTACAGGAAGGCAGAATCTAGGAATTTACACGCTCATACACAGAAATGCAAGATCGCATTGTCATCATAGTGATGGTTATAAAACGCCATGGCTGAGTCCCAAATGTCACCCTATTCCCTATGTATCCCTATGGGCCCTGTTCAAATGTAGTGCACTATAAAGGGAATAGGGTTCCGTTTAGGATGCACACCATATAAAAACAAATGTGTTCCCGGAACTGTGCGTTGTGCAACACTTTATAAATCCTCAGTGTAATCTGAACATTAGTGATAATGCTGCTTCCTCTGTGACTTGGAACAGAGATAGTTAACCCATTAGTGACTAGAGGCCATTGTACAGTAAACTGCCCATAACCATTCATACAAACAAAACATACCACAGATCCGCTGTGACTCTTGAGACCACTTTATCAGCAACACAGTAAACTTATTGGGCAGGTTTCCCGAACACAGATTAAACCTAGTCCTGGACTAAGAAGCACTTTTAATGGAGAATCTCCACAGAACATGTGTTTTAGTCCTGAATTAGGCTTAAATAAAGGCACAGCATCATCAACCACAACATAACCAAATGACCACATACACATGTTAGATGACATCTTACTTTCAGCAACTCTGCTCCTCTACCTCTGGCTCTAGATCCTAGAGAATACAACTCTACAGGCACATACAGCATGACACCACAGTGTAGAAAAACATGAAATGAAAAGTACTTTCATTTATTAATACTAGTGATATTCATATAATAATATAAATAATCCAAAACTCATTTTACCTACCAGCTCTGTACCAAGGATGAAGAATTGTCAAGTCAGGTCCTAGGCCTACAGTGGCACAAGTGTGTATGTGCTGTAAACTCGTACTCTCACAAGATGAGGGCACACCTTGTCACTGCTGGTAAAGGGGAGGAACATTTGGACTATGAACGAGCAGTATTGCAGCTTCCTTACCCCACATGTTCTTATAAACATTCCCTAAAGTGGAGTTGTTCCTTCCTTGTTCACCATGATCAGTTGTACTTTACCCTCTTGCAAATCTTACACATAAAAAAATGTAAATAAAGCATCATTTCACACACATGTGATGACAGCATAATGACAGCGTGTATTCCTTTCCCCATTGCTTGTTATGAGGAAGCCAGCCTCTGCCGAGTCCCCAACAACTGGATTTTCCGGTTCTAAGGGGACAGGTGAAATGAGAAGAGAGCCTGTGACACGACTTCCCCTTTTGGACGTTAACAAGGTGACACTCCATCTTAACTCCTCCTCCACATTTAAGAGAACCTCCCCCAGCATTTTGTTTTTTAGTCTAGTCAAGACCAGTATGTAGGGGATCTAGTTTCAGGAGTTTCTCTTACGTCTGCTATGTTAGGTTATGAGGAAACACATTCTATATACACTTTAGGATTTCAATACGTCAGAGGAAGCTAGTGAGGTGTGCCAAGTCCTTTAATTTTGTGTAATATTGAATGAACACCTAGCCTTTTATGGTTCCTGTATCTTCACTTCGCAGTACTGGATAGAGCTCTCAAACTGTATTTGTACTTCTTTATCCAATCGATGTAAATGACCAGCGACTCAGACTTCTCTTTCATGCTGTAGAGTTAAAAGTAAGGGTAAAGATTACCGGCGAAGGACAGGCCAAAGAATGAGTAGATGTGTGACTTTTCCAGCACGTCATAAAAAGACACCTGTCCTTTCTCGTAATCCACATACACACGGACTGTTTGGGGTGGTAAGTCTTTTTGACCGCCTTCTTCCGGTTGACTGTCTTCTTGGAAACTCTGACTTCCCACCTCCCAGTAATTGCGTCCAGAGTTGAAGCCCTTTTCTCCCAAGACCACTGAGTAGCAGTCAAAACTCTCTGGGTTGTCAGACACAGTCTTGGATGTTTTGGCTTACTTTATTTGTGTCCCCTCTTCAGAGAGCTGTAGCCAATGATTAGCAGTGTTGGGGTCCAGAATGACTTCATCCGAGGGGTAGAAATGTGGGCCAGTATTTCAATTAGGTATGTAACATTTGCAAACGTATACCACAACTAAGGGCCAGATCATTGTTCTTAATAAACTATCATTTTGTTATAATTTTAATAACAATTTATATCACCTCTGAACTCTTGCATTCTCTTAAGTTCTGTAAGAAAATAGATAGCAAGTCAAAAGAATAGAATAATAGATTCTTTAAAATGCTTATTAAAAAAAATATTTCCTTAAGTGCTTTTATTTCTCCCATATGTTCTCATCAATTTGAGAAAAGGCTCTCCTCACAGTTCCCACACACAGATCAGTGTTAACACTAACCCTGGACCATTTCTTAGTGGATGGAGGGGTGCGAACTCTACAGCCAAGAGAATAGAAAATCATTATCTCAGGAGTTCAGCGAGTTTTCAGTTCATGCATTTATATTGATGAGATAGACCAACCCTAACCCTTTGCCTTAATGCCTGTCTGCCTGCCACATGACTCACTGTCTGTAGGAGCAATCCATTTTCATGAATGGGGTGGTGTACCTAATGTACCTAATGTGTGTGAGAGACAGGGACACTGACCTGTAGGAAGTGGAGGTGGTCCTAAGTGTGTGAGAGCTGCTCCAGCTCAGTGCTTCTCTTCTGTAGCTCAGCGATTTCCTGTTCTAACTGTGAGCCCCTTAGCTTGCCTCTCCGCTGCATTTTGCCTCTCCTCTGTTAGCTACCTTGAGAATCTTAGTTTACCTTTTGTTATAGAATGTAACAGTGCAGTGAAATTATTTCACTGTCCACTTCTTTCTCAGTACTTTTCTAATTAAAAAATATTAAACGTAAGGTTAACTACTTCAAAAGCAGGTTATTTGGATAATACTGTACTATAAACTGATCAATTAATTGAATAATACTGATTGTTTTTATATACATTTTCCCACTGCTGGCTAAATCCACATTATGACAATCCAGTGTGGTAATCTAACATGCTTTATTTCTGTCAGGACTTACTTTGCTGAGCTCCACTGAGTGTTTGATCTCCTCCATCTTTGCATGTCTTTCCTGGATAATCTTCTGCACCTCTGCCTTGGTGAACTTAAGCTCAGCCTGTGGAAAATTCATGTAAATAATGCATGAAGGAAACTGTTGAAGGGGGGCTGATTTCCTGGTTTATCCTCGGTTTCAATTCTCCTCATTAGGAAATGTGACTGAGAACGAAATTTGGGTCTTGGAGGCATGCTTTGATGTGGGTGTCTCTTGTGTGTGTGTGTTCGAATGTGGGAAGCGCTTGTACTTTCACTCTGCCAAAACACTTGACAGTTACAGTCACTCATCCTTCTAGATAACTTGAAACAGTTTAACCAGGTCTTGTATCTGGAAGTAGCCTAGACTAGCTAGCAAGCTAGCCAACTTCTTTCGCCAATTAGCTTCAGCCAGCTTGTGTGCAACCATGGCAAAGTTGGTTTGACTTTGGATAGCCTATCTCTGGGGCTAGTTAGGGACCGTCAATAAATTACACAATGTAAATGGGACAATATTTTCACATCTTTTAGTAGTCTCATTAAATGCTTTCAACATTTGTATATGCATTTCTACAATTTATAGTTGGTTTGTAAGTAATTGACATTTGGAGCTATTGGCATTTTAAGATATTGTCCCATATACATTGTGTAATTTACTGATGGTCCCTAATTGCCCTCATAGGGATATCTAATGTCAAACAAAATTGACCATGGGTATTACGATCAGGTCGGGTGCAGCTGCGCTCCAAATTGATGATTACTTGGGTGCTGCCAGCTGTGGGCATGTGGGCAGGATTGAAATAAACCCAACCTAAGGAAAACTGTTATGGTACCCTTCATTCCGTGACATACAATTTCTTCCTAATCATCTCGCAAATCTTCGTTTTGGATGTGACTGACTGTAATGCTGTCATGTCATAGTATTGTGTGGACCAGGGGAGAGTTAGTAGATAAGTGGTTTGCTGCCACAGAGTCTACATTCCGTTATGTCAGAGGAGATTACTGATGTTGAGCTTAGAATAATTGATGGACAGGATATAGTGACGGGGTAAAGGGTAATAACATCAAAGAATGGGAGTGCCCATGATGATTACCAGATGTTCGTGGAGAGGCTTGTAACAGAGTGTATATATATATAGAGAGTGGATCTTTGTTCTGGAGTTAGGAAGATGGCAGAGGCAGGGCCATGTCCTTCGTCTGTTATAACTACCCATGGTACCAAATTAAATATATTGTATGAACTCCACATCAAGAGTGTCTAAGTACATCCTTACATTCGTAATCACTTGATACCCTAGAAACTCATCATAACACTGACTTTAAGACCAAAATAATCCTTTTTACACTTTGTAGTCAATTTTAACAATATAATAAATGTTTCTGACTAATATCGATCCTACATATGCCGTTTTTTTCTACCAGATCAATTGTTTATTGCCTTCTGTTGTTCTTTAAGGAGAGATCTAGAAAAGAATGATTGAATACATTTAATACATGTCTTATCTTTTGTTTGACTCCCTCCTCCTCAATGGGCACAGTATTGTGACACTTGTGGTCTGTCTCGGTACACAAAACATACAAGCAGTTCTGGTCACTCCTACAGAACAGCTCCAGGAGTCTCTCGTGCTTCTTACACATCATGTCCTCCAGGTTCTCCACAGGGTCAATCAGCTTGTGTCTCTTCAGAGTCACCACTCTCTGATGAGGCTCCAGGTGAGTCTCACAGTAAGAGGTCAGACACACCAGGCAGGACTTCAGGGCCTTGAGCTTCATTGTAGTACAAACATCACAAACCACCTAACAGAGTTTGTGGAGACCTCAGGTTTCACATAGAACTGTTTCTTACATTTTGGACACTGGCAGATCTCACTGTCATCCCAGTGTCCACCAATCCAATACAGGCTTTGCAGAAGGTGTGGCCAGAAGGAGTGGTAACTGGATCAGTGAACACATTCAGGCAGATAGAGCACTGGAACTGCTCTTCTGGCAGAAGGCTTCTGTCAACATTCAATGATGACATCTCTATGGGGGGAGATTTCATTATTATTATTACATTATTCTGGGTCTTGAATCATCCATATACCTTTAGCACAGTATTGATGAGGTTGGTAAGAAATTACTACAACCCAAATACTGTAAAATACCCATGTCAAATATGTAAATATGTTTAAAAAATATATATATAAGTACAACATTTTATGCAGCTAAAGGTGAACTAGACTGCAAGCAAAGACTTGTACCTGTATCATCAATAATAAGACTGGTCTCCACCCTTTTGATAATGACTTACTGTATATGCGTGTAACCCAACACCTCTAACCAAATAACCGAAACCTCAAGATAAAAACATCAGTTTCTTTCAATTTATCAAAGAGAAACACAACAGAAAACATCAAGTAAAGACGTAAGTAAGATGAAAAATGTAGGCATACCTGTTTTTTATGTTTTCTTTAGCTAGATTTGTCTAAGCTCACTTTTGTAAATGAAGATGGGAATCATCACCACAATAATGAAAACAATCAAACACACATGCTCAGAACTGGTACTGAATAATATTCCCTTTAGAAGGGAGGAGGATGAACGTTTGAGAGGTAGGAGCTGTGTCATCACTTCGCTGAAGGTGAAACTTAAAACTCTCACACAAAACATTCACAGGTGAAACCTACATTTTCAGGTTTAGTGTTTTCAAACCATTCAAAATCTCACAAGACATGGACCAAAGACAAACATACATTTATTGTTGAAAATCCTTGTCCTATTTTTACAGTGTACATTTAATATGTAAATTGGCATGCAATGCTAAAGTGCAAGTCAGTGAACAATACTGTCTTCATCATAGATACAATTAAGGCATGTTACATTCTAGACCTGGGTTCAAATACTTTGAGCGTTTGCTTGAGTCTGCCAGGAGTGCCAGATGGGCGGGATTTGCAATTTTGAGATTTACCTATTGGTTTATTAAGCCAGGCAAGCTCAAATAGGCACAGATAAAGAATTTGAAATGATTTTCAAGTATTTTAAACCCATGTCTGTTAGATTCATCTTCATTATGCTATTTAATCTAGATTTTAATCAACAGGATACATGCCATAAAAAACACACAAACAAAAAACAACCCAATCATCCTATCTACCAACCTATTAAGATTATATGTTAAAGGTGCAATATGCAGAAATCGCACCGCCATTTCCTGGTTACTAAAATTCTAATTTCAGTTAATGTGACAAAACAATCAATGTATAGTGTAGAGAATCATTATACAATCTTAAACACTGTGAAATATATTTTCAATAACTGAAAATATCATTTTTTCAGCTGTTTGAAGCTGGTGTGCAAAACTGAAAGTGAAAGATGCAAAAACTAAACTTAAGAATGGGAAGCATAGAAATAGCACACATAGAACAGATCTACTGCTTCTTAGACCTGCAATCAATGAGTGACAGACCTATAACTCAGATTTCTATGTGAATTTGGTCAGGCCACCCAAAAAGTTACATATTGCAGCTTTGAGGTAAGGGAGAGTGGGGTACGTTGAGCAAAAGGGTTAGTTGAGCCACCCCTTGTTTCTAGGAAAGCATACATAAAATGAATCAAGTGACCAAATATTTAGGAAGAGGTCATCATTTCATGGAGTCTGTGAAGGAAGAAACCACATGGAAAAAGTGGCAAGCAAGTTAGGTCCCAAAAAATGATTTTCACAAATTCAAATGCATTTATTGTTTTATAAGTTTCATGATGTTTGTATCTAAACCAAAGTAGATTATTTTACAATTGTTTTATACATCAGTTGGGGTCTAATAAATATGAGGCCCTAAACCTATCATGAAAGTGCATTCTTATAACTGTGTGGGCTAATATAGTCAAAATGTTTGCCTTGGGGTTAGTTGAGTCAATGGCCATGGGCTAAGTTGAGCCATTGGCCACCATACCCTATACAAATGATGATTACATGTTGTCAATTTTATGCATAACATGCATAGTATTTTTGCAATGTGTCATGTGTTACAGGAGGGGGTCACAGTTCCGGAGTGACCCACTAGGTGTCGTCCTCCAAAAACCTTAGGCACCTCCTCACTCACAGTCTGGACTAATCATTATCTTATTGGTGTCACCTGTGTCTACCTGTTCACCTGTGTATTTATGCCCTCACTTCCCTGTTTTCCCTTGCTCTGTTTTCTCTGCTAGTTCTCGATGCCAAACAGTACTAATCAGTGTCTGATCGTGAGACGTATGTACAGGTACTTGAGAAGTGTTCTCCCTGTTTCATTATTGTTTTCAGTCATAGTTAGTATTTCGTATGTTTGCTGTCAGCCTGTTTTTGGAGACCAATTTGCTCCTCCTTTATTTTTTTCGGGACAAGTCCGTTATTTTGTATCCTGGTTTTGGGACCACCAGTAAAGATCCTTGTTTCACCATCTCTGCCGACTGTCTATCCTGCACTGCACCTGGGTCACACCTCACACCAACCCTTACAGTAATGCACATGAACTCAAGATAGTACATTTCTATTGTTATAGAGCAGACATCATCATGTCCCGTGTACACAAACGTAAAACAAGCAAGGGTCTAGCCCCCATGAGGTTCTTGAGAGAGCAGCAAGGGAAGTGAGAGAAGGGAAGAAGTCCATTCGAGCATCAGCAAGGGATGAAAAAATTGATTGAATCACAAAAAATAAAACAAACATTTAGCTGTGCAAAAGAGAGGCTATGATAGAGTAGCAGAGGCACATACTGTATGGTCTTATCTGATGACATGGAGTCTGAGCTTGCTAAACATATCAATAATCTTTCGGACCAGTTTCATGGGCTTAGTAGCCTCAAATGCAGAGAACTAGCCTACGAAGTGGCACATCGAAACAACATCCCTTTCCCAGACAACTGGTCAAGAAATAGAAAGTTATGGGATATTGAACAGAGAGATCTGTATGTGAATGTAGACATATTTGAGATATACAATATACCCATTCCATGAATTAAACTTTGACCTAACAGCACCGTCAACCACTGTCACAGGACACCACTACCCACTTACCCCAAGGCGGCTCAACTTACCCTGTCCCTATGCTCAACTTACCCCATACCCGGTGTAAGTTGTGCCAAGAGACCACATTATTTTGGAAAGGCTATGTTTTCAAAACTGTTATGTTTACACGAATTCTGATTATTTTCAGGGAGACACCACATCCTGAAATATATGTGGATATCTTTGTTAGAAAGAAAACTATATTTCCCTTGACGTAGTGATGCTGAATGTAAAAAATTGTTAAACATACCCTACTCTCCCCTATTTTCTACACACAGAATTGTAGTCTTTCAGAGTTGTCGACAGAGTTGTAGTCTTTCTCAACAGGGTTTAACTGACCAGGGGCCTAGGGGCGCTGGACACCACTATAATAAATCAGCTTGTTATCACCATAACAAATATCAATATCAAGGCACTTTAAGCCACCGCTAAGAGTCAGTTTATGATTTTTACACGGTTTCCCTACCAAGATCATTTGTCAAGGTATTTTCTGCAGACAGAATTGTAGTCTTTCAGAGTTGTTGTCAGTGTGTTTCTCAGCATTGCTTGATCAAACTCTTTTCATTGATCGGACAGATCACAATGGCATCTGACTGTTTATCACAACAGTACAGATAAAAGAACGGAAACAACTTATCCTTAAAGTTGTCCTCCATGAACGTATAGATATGATTCCTCTCCTTCACGTCGTAAAACGAAACCTGGCCCTCTTCGCAATCCACATACACCCCAACCCTCTTTGGCTTGGGGTCAAGGGTCAGAGATAACGGCGGGGTCGTGGAGGCCCTATACCTCTGGCCTTTCTTCATGGCCAGCGCCCAGTAGCCCTGGGAAGAGCTGATGGCGATACGCCCCTTCCTGTTGACTGATGCCTTGGCCACGCCTAGGTACCAGTCATCCTTGTCCCCCACCTGGACCTAGATAGATAGATAGATAGATAGATAGATAGATAGATAGATAGATAGATAGATAGATAGATAGATAGATAGATAGATAGATAGATAGATAGATAGATAGATAGATAGATAGATAGATAGATAGATAGATAGATAGATAGATAGATGAATAGATAGATAGATAGATAGATAGAAGATAGATAGATAGATAGATAGATAGATGGATAGATGGATAGATAGATAGATAGATAGATAGATAGATAGATAGATAGATAGATAGATAGATAGATAGATAGATGGACAGACGAACAGTTTTGGATGTTGTTTTGTTTTTGAAAGCTAGGCTACGGTACATAATCGCAATCAACAAACCTCCCAGTAGTGGCGTCCCGTGGTGAAGCCCTCGCGACCCAGGACAATGACCACCGTGTCGAAACGCTCTGGGATGTCCGGGAGGTCCTGCCAAGCCCCCAGGTGCCTCACTTGACGGCGGTCCTCCGAGAGCTGGAGCCACGGGTTGGCTGTGTCTGGGTCAAGGGTCAGGTCCGCTGGAAACAGGGAGGGAGGAGAAATGTGTTAGAGATGTTTCAATTGTAAGAGTACTAACAGAGAAATTAATGAATAAACTTGTGGGCAATTTTACCAGCTATCGATAGTTCAAGTGTGAAATGGAGGATGTGAACATATTAATATATCTACTGCTGTACATATTGTTAGTTGTTAGTATATATTTTTGGTGTATATAAATATAGATTGCATTTGGATTACTGATACAGTATTATTTGGGTTGTTAACTGAATTCATCCTGACATTTGTGATTTCTTGTTTCTAGTTTTGATTATTATTTGTGTACTTGTTTGACATTTTTACTGCACTGTTAGGAGCTAGTAACACAAGCATTTCGCTGCACCTGCTAAAACATCTGCTAAACTGTGTACGGGACCTATAAACTTTGATTTGATTTGATTTTGATTTGAATGCCTACCTGTGTATTTAAGAATCTTCTTCAGCTCTGTGAAAATGGACACAAACCTCAATTCAATGATTTCGAAACAAAACACATCACTTCTTGTTCAACAATTTGCAGAGACCAAGAGGTTTGGAAATACGGTAATAGTAAGAGAAACCACACATTTCGGTCCTTTATTGAAAAACCTACCAGTGTCCACCAGTTTGTCAATTTCCTCACTCATCGTCTCTTCCAATTTGGACATGGCTCTCCTGATGATCCCAACACACACTTCAGTATGTACATGGGTCCCAGACCAGTCCTTAGTGGCTGGAGGGGTACACAGGGCTGGGAAACTCTACAGCGAGGATAGGAAAAACAATCAGTCAATTTAGTCAATCTATACGATATACATTAAGAACACATTTCTAATATTGAGTTGCACCCCCTTTTGCCCTCAGAATAGCCTCAATTCGTCGGGCATGGACGTTGAAAGCGTTCCATAGGGATGCTGGCCCATGTTGACTCCAATGCTTCCCACAGTTGTGTTAAGTTGGCTGGATGTCCTTTTGGTGGTGGACCATCCTTGATACACATGGAAAACTGTTGAGCATGAAAACCCCAGCAGCACTGCGGTTCTTGACACAAACCGTTTTACCTGGCACCTACTACCATACCCCGTTCAAAGGCACTTAAATATTTAGTCTTGCCTATTCACCCTCTGAATGGCACACATACACAATCCTTCTCTCAATTGTCTTAAGGATTAAAAATCCTTCATTACCCTGACTGAAGTGGATTTAACAAGTGACATCAATAAGGTATCATAGCTTTCACCTGGATTCACCTGGTCAGTCTGTCATTGAAAAAGCAGGTGTTCCTAATGTTTTGTACAATCAGCATATTTGTGTGCTATATTTCTTATTTTGTGATAAAAATGTGGGACAAAGAAAATAATGACAAGACTGAACCAAATCTGTGTGCGATATTTCTAGACTACAATGTGTACATATTCTGCTATGTATTATTAATGAAATCGGAAATCCCTCCCACCTGTAGGAAGTGGATGTGGTCCTCTGTGCGTGAGAGGTGCTCCAAGTCTGTATTCCTCCTCTGTAATTCAGTGATCTCCTGCTCCAGCTCCGCTATCAGGTCCTGGGACCACCTTGTATTAATAGGGAGACCAGACACCATAGTGTTAGCTCCAGGAACCTTTTTAGTAAGATAAAACCGGATACAAGGTACAGAGCATGATGGGTACTGTAGTACTTCCTCTACACACCTCTCTGTCTCTCTCTGCTTCTCCTCGATAGCCAGCACCAGCTCAGCCTGGGTCCTCTGGATGGACCGAATCAGCTCCTGGAACACCTGTATGCTGTCCTCGATCTCCCTCTGGGCACTGGACTAAAGGGGGAAAGAGATTGTCATTACTTAAAGCTGGTATCCTTAATAGTGAAACTGCCACGTCCGTTTGCGATATTACAACAACAAAGAAGTTACTGCAAACAACAAACACTGTTTTTTCTCTCGGACATCATTGCATGCACGATAGAAAAGCCGCATATGTAATGCTCCTCACCTGTGCTTGTCAACAAAACAAAAACAATAACAACGGCCTTGGGGCGGACAGTGGATCTGTTTCCCACTACTTTAAGGTAAAGAAGTATTACATTTTGGGGTATAATTTTGGGGTATACAGGAGATGGTCAACATTGAATAATATGGTAATAACAATAGTGGGCTCATAAGCCTATGCATATGCATAAACTCTAATATGCATATTAGTGTTTTGAATTAATCCCTGACAATTTCCACAACAACCATGTTTTACACTGTTTCAACCTGCTGTTGAACTTCTTTCTTCAAATTGATCATCACAGTAAAGTGAGTTTTAAAAGTATGATAGGCCTACTGTTTTGATGATAAGTGTTGGATGTGATTTTCAAAAGAATTTGCATTGATGTCAGAGTGGTTAGAGGGACAATAGAGCCCTGAGTACCAGGCCATTAGGATCTGATGGTTAGAGGGACAATAGGGCCCTGAGTCCCAGGCCATTAGGATCTGATGGTTAGAGGGACAATAGAGCCCTGAGTACCAGGCCATTAGGACCTGATGGTTAGAGGGACAATAGAGCCCTGAGTACCAGGCCATTAGGACCTGATGGTTAGAGGGACAATAGAGCCCTGAGTACCAGGCCATTAGGATCTGATGGTTAGAGGGACAATAGAGCCCTGAGTACCAGGCCATTAGGACCTGATGGTTAGAGGAACAATAGAGCCCTGTTGGGTACTATCAATGTCCAGAGTGCATAAGAGTAGATTACCTTGACAACGGACACATGGAAATTTACTGCGGTCAAGACTCATGACTGCCGGTGTGGTGGTAATATGGTCACCGCAACAGCCCTAATCAGAGCCCTATGCACCCTGGTCAAAACTAGTGCACTACATAGGGAATATGGTGCCATTTAGGACGCAAACTCTTTTGCCTTTATGGCTGATTAGTTCGCTTTGGATGTGCCAGGATGTTACGGGAGACCCATAACCCCTCCCACAAGGCAACCATTAGGTTGCCTAACTAGAATCAATTTAGATTTTATTTTTCTACATCTCAATAAGGTTTGCAAGTGCTTCAAAGCAAAGATCAAATATATCCAGCAAAGATCAAATATATCCAGAATCCAACAGAAGCCATGTATTCTGGTCCCCACATTGGGCTAATGTTCAAAGCAAAATTATATTCTAGAATCCAGCAGTTTATTTTGTCAATTACATCAGATGTTGACTATATGATAAAATATGTTGTGCAGTATAAATCCCAACTGTCAACATGACAAATTAGCATCTATTTTACCACTGGGTCAAATAAAGACTGTGTCCGAAATGGTACCCTATTCCCTATGTAGTGAACTATGTAGGGAATAGGGTACCATTTCGGACGCAGGCAAGAACTCACTTTATTCAGCTCCACTGAGTGCTTGATCTCCTCCCTCTTCTTCAGTCTTTCCTGGATCATCTGCTGTACATCTATCTCTGTCTTCTTCAGCTGAGCCTGTGGAGAACAGACACTTCCTTCAGAAAGTATTCACACCCCTTGACTTTTTCCACATTTTGTCGTGTTACAACCTGAATGAAAAATTGATTAAATTGAGATTTTGTGTCAATGGCTTATACACAATACCCCATAATGTCAAAGTGGAATTATGTTTTTAGATTTTTTAAAACTAATTAATACTTTTTCTAAAGCTGAAATGTTTTGAGTCAATAACTATTCAACCCCTTTGTTATGGCAAGCCTAAATAAGTTCAGGAGTAAAAAAAAAATGTGTTTACCAAGTCACAGAATAAGTTGCATGGACTCTGTGTACAATAATAGTGTTTAACATGATTTTTGAATGACTATCACATCTCTGCACCCCACAGATACAATTATCTGTAAGGTCCCTCTGTCGAGCAGTGAATTTCAAACAGAGATTCAACCAGAAAGACCAGGGAGGTTTTCCAATGCCTCGCAAAGAAGGGCATCTATTGGTAGATGGGTACAAATAAAAAAAAGCAGATATTGAATATCCCTTCGAGCATGGTGAAGTTATTAATTACACGTTGGATGGTGTATCAATACACCCAGTCACTACAAAGATACAGGCATCCTTCCTAACTCAGTTGCCGGAAAGGAAGGAAACTGCTCAGGGATTTCACCATGAGGCCAATGGTGACTTTAAAACAGTTACAGAGTTTAATGGCTGTGAAAAGAAAACTGAGGAAATTGCAAAGAATTTGGCAAAGAAATTAACTTTATGTCCTGACTACAAAGCGTTATGTTTGGGGAAAATCCAACACATCACATCATATTTTCAAGCATGGTGGTGGCTGCATCATGTTATGGGTATGCTTGTCATCGGCAAGGACTAGGTTTTTTGGGGGATAAAAACAAATTGAATATAGCTAAGTACAGGCAAAATCCTAGAGGTAAACCTATTTCAGTCTGCTTTCCAACAGACACTGAGAGACAAATTGACCTTTCAGCAGGACAATAACCTAAAACACAAGGCCAAATCTACACTTGAGTTGCTTACAAAGACGATATTGAATGTTCTTGAGTGGCATAGTTACAGTTTTGACTTAAATCGTCTTGAAAATCTATGGCAAGACTTGAAAATGGCTGTCTAGCAATGATCAACAACCAACTTGACAGAGCTTGAAGAATAATGGGCTAATGTTACACAATCCAGGTGTGGAAAGCTGTTAGAGACTTACCCAGAAATACCCACATTTTTGTCATTTAGCAGATGCTCTTATCCAGAGCGACTTACAGTTCTTTTTTTAATACCCCCGTGGGAATCGAACCCACAACCCTGGCGTTGCAAACGACATGCTCTACCAACTGAGCTACATCCCTGCCGGTCATCGCCTCCCCTACCCTGATTGTGCGCCGCCCCATGGGTCTCCCGGTCGCGGCCAGCTACAACAGAGCCTGGATTCAAATCAGGATCTCTAGTGGCACAGCTAGCACTGCGATGCAGTGCCTTAGACCACTGCGCCACTCAGGAGGCTAACAATCACTGCCAAAGGTGATTCTAACATTTATTGACTCAGTGGTGTGAATACTTATGTAAATGACATATTTCTGTATTTCTTTTTCAATACATTTGCAAAAATGTCTAAATACATGTTTTCACTTTGTCATTATGGGGTATTGTGTGTCGATGGGTGAGAAAAAACATCTATTGAATCCATTCTGAATTCAGGCTGTAACACAACAAAAAGTGGAATAAGTCAAGGGGTGTGAATACTATCTGAAGGCACTGTAGGTGCGAGATCATTTATCTTACAGTAGGCAGTCTATAGCCTGGTCCCAGATCTTTTTACACAACATGTTGACAATGACAATGATTGACAAGGAAACATACCGGAATTCAGGCTAGGCAGCCTACTCTCTTTCAAAAAAATCTAGGGCTAGGCCTCACAAACTGTAGCGTGTTATTGGTGGATTTATGTACCAAATACACTTGTCCTCTTCTAAAATGTACTTTTACAGCCTCAATGGCAATCATTGTGTCAGTTTTATTAGTAGCTGACCATAAATGTCTGCAATCATTTGGCCATAATGTGATAAAGTTCAAATGGACAATTTTTTTTTTTTGCTGTATTTAGCTTCTGATCGCTGCATCAGGCCTGAACGGCACAATAGTTACTGTATGTCTTTGAAAATGATAAACCAATTGACAACTCATTCTCGATATACAATTTACACTCATTTTATCGCAAACAAAACTAACCTGGATGAAAAAAGTTTCACCATATATAAAAAATGTCACATACACTGTAGCCTTTATACTGTAATAGCCTCTACAAATTCTTCTCACCTTCTTATCAGTCCACTCCCTCTCTACAGGCACAGTAAAGTGAGCTCTGTGGTCCGTCTCCGTACACAGCACACACACACAGATATGGTCTTTCTTACAGAACAGCTCCAGGAGCCTCTCGTGCTTGGGACACATCCTCTCTTCCAGGTTAGCCACGGGTTCGATCAGCTTGTGTTTAGTGAAGCGGGTGTTGTGGTTCTTGATGTGTTCCTCGCAGTATGAGGTCAGACACACCAGGCAGGACTTTACGGCCTTCATCCGGTCGCCCATGCAGACATCACAAGACACCTCGCCCCATGGGCTGTGGGGTGGAGATGGAGGAGCATCGGCTGGAGGTTCCTCTGGCTCTCGCTCGGGCTTCTCTTCTGGTTTTCCCTCCATCGGTTTCTCTGGTTCCAGGCTCGTTGTTCGTTGCAGCTGTGGCAGCTGTAGCTTCTGCATCTCCTGCTTCTGTCTCAGCTCCTGGAGAAGTTTCTGCTGCTTTTGAACCAGTTCCTGTTGCTCTTTCTTCTTCATTTCCTGCTCCATCTTTTTCTGCTCCTCCATCTTCTTTTTCTGCTCCTCCATCTTCTTCTGCAACTCTCGTTCCTCTTTCAGCTCCTGCTGTTGGAGACACTCGGCGTTGCTAACCCTGATGTCCTTAAATTGCTCAGCGATCTCCCTCAGGACGGTATTGATGCTAATGTCGGGCCGCTTGAAGAAGGTCTTCTTGCACATGGGGCATTGGAACAGGGCGGTGGTCTTCCAGTAGTCTAGGATGCAGCAGCGGCAGAAGTTGTGTCCACAGGGGATGGAGACAGGATTGGTGAACACGTCCAGACAGATGGAGCAGTGGACCTGCTCCTCCGTCAGATTTCCATGATTTCCTGCAAGGTAAGCCATTACTGGCAGAGAAGACCGTGCACGGTCATACTTTACATTACAGTGTTTGCTAACACTATACATTGCAGTGTTCTGTAACACTTTATATTGCTGTGTTCGGTAACACTTTACATTAGGATCGTTGTCTGACCTGTCATATCTGACCTGTGAGATCCAGGCCACAAAGCTGGCGTTATATCAGATCAGGTTTATTTTAGTGTGGATGTGTTGTAATGTGGATGTGGATGTGTGGATGTGTTATAGTGTGGATGCGTGGATGTGTAATAGTGTTCCTACTTCTCTTTGGATGTTAATTGGATGTTAACTTCTATTGCCGCCAAAATATATTTCTGGAACCCTAACAACATATTAAAACTTAGATATTAACTTCTATTGCTTCTAGAAGGTCATATTATAATCCTAACCACATCTAGTTGTAGTCCTGGCCACTTCTGATCACGAGCCAAGTGAGAGCTGTTGAAGAGCATGTGGGCATTCTTTACTTAAATTATCCCCCATGCTAAATATACTAAGCAAGAATTGTTTGGGTTGGAAAGCAGGCTGTCAGCAAGTTAAAGCTATGTACACCCGCGGCCCGCCTGTTTTTTAATTTGAGCAGTGAGCATTTATGAACACATGGGCTGCTTTCCAAATTGAACCCTATACCCTATGGAGTGCACTACTTTTGACCAGGTCCCCTAGGGCCCATAGGGCTCTTGTCAAAAGTAGTGCACTATATAGGGAATAGGCTACCATTTGGGACTCCCACCATGGCTAGAAGGTTGGCTATTCATAGATGTAAAAGATTAGCATCTTTCCAAAAATATCAGTCTAGTCACTCTCCAGCTCTGCTTTCTTTCTCATAAACAACAAGTGTGTCCCATTAATCTCTCCTTTCTCCTGAAGTGTGCGCTTGTTCACTTCCCTTCATGGATTTGAATGAAAAAGAATGGTATATCAATACAACGCTTTTACATTAGTGAACAAGTGCACACTTCAGGAGGAAGGAGAGATTATTGGGACATAACCAAGAACATACGTTCTGTATCTTCTCAATCCATTTAATCCTCACATAATTCCATTTCCAAATGATTTGTTTTTATATTCTTCCTCCATCCCGCCCGCAGTACGAAATCAAGGTATTTCAACAGCGTAGTACAAAAAATAGAAAGTTCAGATCAAGCTTTCGTTGAAGCCTCACTATATCAATGTTATTAATCTCTTTCCTATCTGTCCTGATCAAACTTAAACAGTAAAAAAACGATTATTGCATAAAGCAAACCTTGCGTGTATTTTTACTGACGCAGTTAAAAGGTAGAGAGAAAACATGCAAAGAGAGAGAGAGAAGACATGGGGACACTCACCAGAGAGAAGCAGCTGTTGCAGAAAGCCACTGTACAGAGTGACCGCTCTGGCCCAATACTGACACATGACACTGCTGCCACCAACACCCCCACTACCCCACAGCCACTAGGCCCTAAATTATGCCCCTCTCCCTTCCCCTCCTTACCCCAGTTACCAATTTACACTTTCACCGCTCTGCTCGAAGGAGAACAGCATTAGCTCTTTATCTGACACTGTGCTCGTTTTTCTGTCTTTGCTTAAAGTCCTAGATCTTATTAACATTTGTATACTATTTTTCACACACTCAACACAATAATGAACAATGAAACAGACACCACAAACACAGGCAATACCACACAATGTCCTATAACTAGGTATCTCACTTTAGGTGTAAGTTACATACCTCCAAGTCTACTCTGAATTCCTCAGAACTTTAGCTGTAGTTATTTCAGTTCCTAGAACTTTAGTTGGATATCATGTCAGAGGTCATTTAGTTATTGATAGAAAATCTTTATTTGAAAGTGCTGATTGAAGAACAGAAGTAAGCACAATTTAATATCTGTGAATTTATAGAAGTACTGTAGTTATGTTTACAGCTTTCAATTGACTTCTAGACTTATAAAATGTCTAAGGAAAGACTTATAAAAAGTAAACACAGTGTTTATTTTTATTCAAAGAACCATCCCTTTAACATATCTAGCAATACCCAACCTAAAGTATGACCAGGGAAAACTCTGGGCCGTAGTTATTCAGTATATAGGCCATCACTTGGGTCCCAGAGTTTTTCCTGTTACGATCACACAGTGAGGAACAACTCAGGCCCTATTCAAGTGACTAAACTGTGATTGGTCAACCTCTGAGCAGAAGGGGCGTGTCATGTCATGGTTGTGTCCTAAATGCCCCCGTACATAGTGCACTACTTTTGACCGGAGCTCTATGGGCCCTGATCAAAAGGTAGTGCATGGGCCTCTGGTCAAAAGTAGTGCACTCCCTACATAGTGTCAAAAGTAGTGCACTATACATAGTGTCAAGAGTAGTGCACTCTTGGAATTGGGTGGCATTTGGGACGTAGCCCATGTCATGTCTCATCTCAGCTATGCTTCACAGCACTGATGATGAGCGGGGCCGCATTCTTTCCCTCCTGATTGAGACAGGGGCTAAAGATGGGGTACAAACTCTCATTAAAGGTATCCTCAAATGTGAAGAGGTGCGTGCGAGCCTTGACGTCATAGAACGACACCTGGCCGCCTTCGTAATCGAGGAAGATCCCGATCTTCTGGGGGTGAGAGGTCAGCTGTAGGGGCAGTCGAGTGGAAGCCAGAGCCTTGACCTCCCCACTTTTCAGCCACAGGCACCAGTACCTATGTGATGAAATGCGATGATATTATTATTCTTGCTAAATATTACATCCATATAATTATTGGAGCTGATCACTATATATTTCAATATTTTTAGGTAGAATTAGATAATTACTTTTAAGAACAAAGTCATGAACTCTCCTAAACTTTTCAAATTCCTTTGAATGTGAAACCCTGTATGTGTTTTGTGTATACATTTGTTGAGGGACATGTAGATGTTGGTTTTACGTTTGACCTTGTATCCTTCTAAATTCATTTCATTTAATAAAAAAAATACATAATAAAAAGGCACCAGTACCCTCCATCGGGGCTCAGCTTGATCTCTCCCTTCCGGCGGGCCGATGCTCGCACCACGCCCACAGTCCAGGCGGTCTTGCGGCCCACCTCGACCTCCCAGTAATGGCGTCCCGAGGAGAGGCACTCGCAGGCGAGCACGAAGAGGGCGGGGTTGAAGCGGCGAGTGTCTTCTGACTGGTTGTGCTTTCGTTCCTCGTACATCACCTGGCGACCGTCCTCGGACAGGACCAGGTTCCTCTGGGCCGTTCCCGGATCCAGGAACACCTCACCTGGAGGGGAGGAGCAGAGAGAGAGAGAAGAGTGTTCAGAACAGTGCTGGTTCCATTGAGAACAGCATTGATTCTAATGAGAACAGGATACGTCTTATTTAGAAGAGTGTCGGTTCTATTGTAACCAGTCTGAGTTCATTTTAAAGCTTTGTAAATCACCCTAGAGTAAACAACATATCACTTTCTTTCAACTAATACTATATGGTTTTGTATCCTTCCTAACTGTGATGATGACCCAGTGCTGCCACCATGTGGTGCAGAGTAGACAGAGCAGAAAAACTGAGGATCAACAAAGCCTCTGCTTTGTTATTGTCCTCTAAGGTTGACTAAAACACAAAGTTGTTTCCAAGAGGAGTATTTATATCCCAATCATCAAACTTGCATGTCAAATTCCCACCACTCTTTAAAAAGAGAAAAAGGGAACTCTAACTGTACTCACTTGCATAGTTCTGCAGCTTCCTTAGCTCTGTAAAGGAGAGAGAGACACACAGTCAGAGACAGAGAGAGGGAGTCAAAGTCAGTCAAAGACAGAGAGAGAGAGAGAGAGAGAGAGACAGTTAGTCAGAGAGGGAGTCAGAGAGTCAAAGACAGCAGACACGTGTTGGGATTGGAGGCAAACAGACAGTGCTAATCCCACCGCCTCTGGGGGTATCAGTCTGACAGCCTGTTGTTGCCATCTCATTACTGACAGATGGCTGAACTTTGGCTTCTTCTGTACTTCACTATGTATCCCATCTGATGACTCACTCTCTATATAGAGGTGCCAGTCCAATGACCTAGATACCTCTGCTTGAGTCGCACCTAGACATTGATCTAAAGTCAGTTTTGTGTTTTTTTTGCTCTACAGTTGAGGTAAGGATTTGGAGAAAGGAAGCTGATCCTAGATCAGTGCTTATGGCTACGGGTAACTTGTACCTGGAGAGATGGGATTTGGACACAGGAAGTGAGGTCACACAACAGGAAGCAAGTGACTATGTTTGTCTTTGGAATTACACCTTTGTACTGCATATTGCTCCACTTTTTAATAGAGCCTTATGCTGTAGATAGTGCACTGCTGTACATGGCAAACAAGGTAAGATTTACTCTATGTAATAATGGCAGATTTTTCCCCAGATTTTGCCCACCTTTTCCATACAGCCTCTTGAGTTCTTCCTGGAACTTGTCGACGAGGGTGCTGACGGATGATTGGATGGTACCCAGGTACAGGTCAGTGTTCACACTCACTCCTGACCAATCAATGGGCTCCGGGAGGGGTGCCAGGGCGGGCAGGCTCTGCAGGGGAGGACGAGGAGGGGTTTAAGAGAGTGTGTGTCTCTCTCTCTCTCTGTGTGTTTATGTGTGTGTGTGTGTGTGTGTGTGTGTGTGTGTGTGTGTGTGTATCCCCTCGTTGTGTGGTAGCCTACCTGGAGGAAGCTGACTTTGTCCTGGTTCTGTGCCAGGGCTTCCAACTCTTCGCTCCTCTTCCTGAGATGGCTCAGGTCACTCTCCAGACCTCGGGCCAGCTCCTGGGCATGCCTCTCAGCCTCGCGCTGCCTCGTAGCGATCAGCTCCACCAGCTCAGCCTGGCTCTGCTCCACTAGACACTGAAGTTCCGCGTACACCTGCCAGCTCTCCTCCAACTCCTTCTGAGCACTGCTCTAAAGACGTGGACATAGTAGAGGTTATAGCTACACATACTGAGAGGTTATAGTGGCATATAATCTCTCGTAGACAGATCACGTCAACATAAATGGTACCATTGATTTGTCATGATACAACGGGATGCGTGAGATAATGAGCCGCATTAGTTCCGGTGCTTTGGACAAATCAAGATTCCGCAGATGTTAGCATCTTTCGAATTTCGGAAGGGGATGGGACATTCTTGCAAAGAGAGAGGGAAGAGCTCTTCATTCTGGTTCCGATCCTCGCTCTATGTCTTCTTAATCGAGCATCTGACCAATTACGCAAGACTTTAGTTCTGGGTTAACCGAGATGAAGTGGCGTACAGAGACACACAGCTACACCTGCCAGCGCTCCTCTAGCTCCTTCTGAGAACTGCTCTAAAGACACATAGAGATGGCAGAAGAGGTTATAGGGACACAGAGACATACTGCAGAGACACACAGCTACACCTGCCAGCTCTCCTCCAGTTCCTTCTGAGCACTGCTTAACAGTCAGAGATGGAATAGGTTATAGAGACATACTGCACATAAAGTAGCATACTGCAGCGTCAATATCTATGTACAGCTACAGCTGGCAGCTCTCCCCCAACTCCCTCTGGGCCCTGCTCTTAAAATGGGGAGATATGGGAGAGAGGTTGTGGAGTTAAAACACACACCAGCTTGAGGTATGTGTTTGAGTGATGTAAAGTGCATGCAGCACAACTGGCCTAACCGGTCCGACTGTCCAATCGTTCAGCCCACAGGCAAATATCTACCTGTTTGAGTTGAAGGAAACAGTACGTGTTTTGTTATGTTTCCTTTCCATCTCACACGTCACAAGTTCATGTGATAAAATATGAAAAGAGTATAATATTGCCTAGTTGTAGACATTTGAGGACATGAGGATATTGAAAGATTATGAGAGCATTGGAAATCAAAACCTATGAAAAAACTCTCTCCCTCTCTGTCTCCCTCTCTCTCTCTCCCTTTCTCTAAGTCAGAAAGTCACCCACCAAGATATCCACTCCCTCTGTAACCTCATCCTCATTGTATTTTTAAACACGGCTCAAGCGGACCACAGTCCCACAGGCAAATATCTACCTGCTTGATTTGAAGGAAACAGTACATGTTTTGTTATGTTTCCTTTCTATCTCACACGTCACATGTTCATGTGATAAAATATGAAAAGAGTATAATATTGCCTAGTTGTAGACATTTGAGGACATGAGGATATTGAAAGATTATGAGAGCATTGGAAATCAAAACCTATGAAAAAAACTCTCTCCCTTTCTGTCTCCCTCTCTCCCTCTCTCTCTCTCCCTTTCTCTAAGTCAGAAAGTCACCCACCAAGATATCCACTCCCTCTGTAACCTCATCCTCATTGTATTTTTAAACACGGCTCAAGCGGACCACAGTCGCACTGCGCTCTATTTACAGTCAATATCTGACCAGGGAACTTGTTGACCAGTGTAGCTGTGAACCTAGGCTGACTTGGTAAATAACCAGGACTGCTTATGAATTTCAAAGTGGTTACATTCCTACAGCCCTATCTCTCAGCTGTTTACCTAAACAAGTGGTGGGGTGGCCATTTTGTTTTGTTTATATCCCGGATTGTCTCACACAGTAATTCTATCATACTAACATCTTTAATCTGCAAAGGGAGTTTCCAGGAGGTTGTAGGTAAGGATAAAAGGGTAAAAACAGGGTGTGGGAACACAGGTAAATGTTTGCACTGGCCACACCGGTTAGTCTGCCTAGGCCTAGGGGGTGGACTAGAGCCATTACAAATATGGGAGAAAAACAACCAAAGAATGATTTCTATGGTAGCCTACTGTAGGGGACACTGTGTTATATGGGGACACTGTATTGTATGGGACACTATGGAGTGATGGGACTATGTAACTTATTCATCCATATGTTCGATCAACATCAATATTTATTTTACAGAAGTAAAAAACAAAAAGCCAGGGTCAAGAGGCAGTATGACAATCAACCATAGCCTACTGTAAAACAGAGGTCAGCAACAGTGTGATACATGTTTTATTTTAATGTTTTTAGTTTTAGGTGAAAAAACGACAAAAAATCTGCAGGAAATCCGCATTTTTCATTTATTTTTTTGGGAAATCTGTTCCCAAGTATTCCCACTGATAAAAAAAAGAAAGACGTGATAATATACAGTGGGGAGAACAAGTATTTGATACAGTGCCGATTTTGCAGGTTTTCCTACTTACAAAGCATGTAGAGGTCTGTAATTGTTATCATAGGTACACTTCAACTGTGAGAGACGGAATCTAAAACAAAAATCCAGAAAATCACATTGTATGATTTTTAAGTAATTAATTTGCATTTTATTGCATGACATAAGTATTTGATACATCAGAAAAGCAGAACTTAATATTTGGTACAGAAACCTTTGTTTGCAATTACAGAGATCATACGTTTCCTGTAAGTCTTGACCAGGTTTGCACACACTGCAGCAGGGATTTTGGCCCACTCCTCCATACAAACATTCTCCAGATCCTTCAGGTTTCAGGGCTGTCGCTGGGCAACACAGACTTTCAGCTCCCTCCAAAGATTTTCTATTGGGTTCAGGTCTGGAGACTGGCTAGGCCACTCCAGGACCTTGAGATGCTTCTTACGGAGCCACTCCTTAGTTGCCCTGGCTGTGTGTTTCGGGTTGTTGTCATGCTGGAAGACCCAGCCACGACCCATCTTCAATGCTCTTACTGAGGGAAGGAGGTTGTTGGCCAAGATCTCGCGATACATGGCCCCATCCATCCTCCCCTCAATACGGTGCAGTCGTCCTGTCCCCTTTGCAGAAATGCATCCCCAAAGAATGAATTTTCCACCTCCATGCTTCACGGTTGGGATGGTGTTCTTGGGGTTGTACTCATCCTTCTTCTTCCTCCAAACACGGCGAGTGGAGTTTAGACCAAAAAGCTCTATTTTTGTCTCATCAGACCACATGACCTTCTCCCATTCCTCCTCTGGATCATCCAGATGGTCATTGGCAAACTTCAGAGGGGCCTGGACATGCGCTGGCTTGAGCAGGGGGACCTTGCGTGCGCTGCAGGAGTTTAATCCATGACGGCATAGTGTGTTACTAATGGTTTTCATTGAGACTGTGGTCCCAGCTCTCTTCAGGTCATTGACCAGGTCCTGCCGTGTAGTTATGGGCCGATCCCTCACCTTCCTCATGATCATTGATGCCCCACGAGGTGAGATCTTGCATGGAGCCCCAGACCGAGGTTGATTGACCGTCATCTTGAACTTCTTCCATTTTCAAATAATTGCGCCAACAGTTGTTGCCTTCTCACCAAACTGCTTGCCTATTGTCCTGTAGCCCATCCCAGCCTTGTGCAGGTCTACAATTTTATTCCTGATGTCGTTACACAGCTCTCTGGTCTTGGCCATTGTGGAGAGGTTGGAGTCTGTTTGATTGAGTGTGTGGACAGGTGTCTTTTATACAGGTAACAAGTTCAAACAGGTGCAGTTAATACAGGTAATGAGTGGAGAACAGGAGGGCTTCTTAAAGAAAAACTAACAGGTCTGTGAGAGCCGGAATTCTTACTGGTTGGTAGGTGATCAAATACTTACAGTGGGGAAAAAAAGTATTTAGTCAGCCACCAATTGTGCAAGTTCTCCCACTTAAAAAGATGAGAGAGGCCTGTAATTTTCATCATAGGTACACGTCAACTATGACAGACAAAATGAGAAAAAAAAATCCAGAAAATCACATTGTAGGATTTTTAATGAATTTATTGGCATATGATGGTGGAAAATAAGTATTTGGTCAATAACAAAAGTTTCTCAATACTTTGTTATATACCCTTTGTTGGCAATGACACAGGTCAAACATTTTCTGTAAGTCTTCACAAGGTTTTCACACACTGTTGCTGGTATTTTGGCCCATTCCTCCATGCAGATCTCCTCTAGAGCAGTGATGTTTTGGGGCTGTCGCTGGGCAACACAGACTTTCAACTCCCTCCAAAGATTTTCTATGGGGTTGAGATCTGGAGACTGGCTAGGCCACTCCAGGACCGTGAAATGCTTCTTACGAAGCCACTCCTTCGTTGCCCGGGCGGTGTGTTTGGGATCATTGTCATGCTGAAAGACCCAGCCACGTTTCATCTTCAATGCCCTTGCTGATGGAAGGAGGGTTTCACTCAAAATCTCACGATACATGGCCCCATTCATTCTTTCCTTTACACGGATCAGTCGTCCTGGTCCCTTTGCAGAAAAACAGCCCCAAAGCATGATGTTTCCAACCCCATGCTTCACAGTAGGTATGGTGTTCTTTGGATGCAACTCAGCATTCTTTGTCCTCCAAACATGACGAGTTGAGTTTTTACCAAAAAGTTATATTTTGGTTTCATCTGACCATATGACATTCTCCCAATCCTCTTCTGGATCATCCAAATGCACTTCAGACGGGCCTGGACATGTACTGGCTTAAGCAGGGGGACACGTCTCTCACTGCAGGATTTGAGTCCCAGGCGGTGTAGTGTGTTACTGATGGTAGGCTTTGTTACTTTGGTCCCAGCTCTCTGCAGGTCATTCACTAGGTCCCCCCGTGTGGTTCTGGGATTTTTGCTCACCGTTCTTGTGATCATTTTGACCCCATGGGGTGAGATCTTGCGTGGAGCCCCAGATCGAGGGAGATTATCAGTGGTCTTGTATGTCTTCCATTTCCTAATAATTGCTCCCACAGTTGATTTCTTCAAACCAAGCTGCTTACCTATTGCAGATTCAGTCTTCCCAGCCTGGTGCAGGTCTACAATTTTGTTTTTGGTGTCCTTTGACAGCTCTTTGGTCTTGGCCATTGTGAAGTTTGGAGTGTGACTGTTTGAGGTTGTGGACAGGTGTATTTTATACTGATAACAAGTTCAAACAGGTCCCATTAATACAGGTAACGAGTGGAGGACAGAGGAGCCTCTTAAAGAAGAAGTTACAGGTCTGTGAGAGCCAGAAATCTTGCTTGTTTGTAGGTGACCAAATACTTATTTTCCACCATAATTTGCAAATAAATTCATTAAAAATCCTACAATGGGATTTTCTGGATTTCTTTTCCTCAATTTGTCTGTCAAAGTTGACGTGTACCTATGATGAAAATTACAGGCCTCTCTCATCTTTTTAAGTGGGAGAACATGCACAATTGGTGGCTGACTAAATACTTTTTTTCCCCACTGTATGTCATGCAATAAAATGCAAATTAATTACTTAAAAATCATACAATGTGATTTTCTGGATTTTTGTTTTAGATTCCGTCTCTCACAGTTGAAGTGTACCTATGATAAATTACAGACCTCTACATGCTTTGTAAGTAGGAAAACCTGCAAAATCGGCACTGTATCAAATAATTGTTCTCCCCACTGTAATCAAGGTATGCAATTATTGTTATTTTCAAATTCAATCTCTTTTTGGGCTTAGTTGTGGTAAATTTGCAGTGTACAAATTATTATAATTATGTTTTGGCCACCGACCATTCGCTCTGACAAAAATCGGCCTGCGGCTGAATCTAGAGGCCTGCCCCTGCTGTACAATGTACTATTGTTGTTTTGCTATGCTTTGCCCTAATGAACACAACCCAGCTCACACTCACTCAACCAAACAACACAAAATACAAAGTTGACGCATTTTGATGACAACACCATTTATACAAGGGACTCACTTTGATGACCCGTATGGACTGTTTGATCTCCTCCAGCTTCTTGGCCCGCTCCTTGATCAGGTGTTTCAGCTCCGACCTCCTCTTGCCCAAATAATTCTGTGTGAGGGCAGGGTTCATATTCATAAAGCATCTCATGGTAGCTAATCTGGGGTCAGTTTTGTCTAAGATTGCATCGACCCTAGATCAGCACCCAGATCCAAGAGATACTGTTTAATACTCTACATTATACACATAAGGCAGGTTTACTGGACTTAATTTCCCAATTTTTACCAAAAAAAGATTCACATGTAAAGATGTAAGCTGGTATGGAGTAGTCTATGGGCTATAAACAGTTGTATAATTAAGCAATAAGGCACGAGGGGGGTTGGTATATGGCCAATATACCATGGCTAAGGGCTGTTCTTAAGCACGACGCAACGCAGAGTGCCTGGATACAGCCCTTAGCAGTGGTATATTGGCCATATACCACAAATCCCGAGGTGCCTTATTGCTATTATAAACTGGTTACCAACGTAATTAGAGCAGTAAAAATAAATGTTTTGTCATACCCATGGTATACGGTCTGATATACCACGGCTGTCAGCCAATCAGCATTCAGGGCTTGAACGTCCCAGTTTATAATATAACTTTTACTTTGGGCATTACTCTATCAATGCAATTTTGACCCACGATGGTCTCCAGAGCACCATAAGACTGCGAGAGAAACAATCTCATCAGCTAAAATGTAAGCCCGCTGAGCTAAAGCCTGCCTTTCTATCTGCCTACTGTCCCCATCCGCCCTACCACCCTGTTCTCCCCTGGACTCACCATCTTTTTCTTCCACTCGCGGTCGACAGAGACGATCTCGTGAGTCTTGTGGGTGGCCTCGGCACAGGTGATACAGACACAGCCGTGGTCGTTGCGGCAGTAGACCTCCAGCAGGCGCTCATGCTTCTTACAGATCTTCTCCTCCAGGTGATGCACAGGCTCCACGAGGCGGTGAGACATCAGAGACTTCACCTTCCTGTGTTTAGGTTAAGTTTAGGTTAGGTGTGCTGGCGGTACCAAAGGAATCATGTGCTTTTCTGGGCATAGTCATGTAGTCCTTGGTATTCCAAACAAAGAAAGGTGACTCCCATAAATTACTGCTGCAAGGTTTTTTATCACCTTTCCTTTTTTGGAATTCCAAGGACTCCAGATGTAAGAAACACAACACGGGATGTTTATCTAAACCTCACAGTTAGATTTACATAAAACGTGAAAGGAAAGAGAAGAAGTAAAAGATTTGTGTAATTTCTCACTTATGATGTCGGAGATGCGCCTCACAGAATGACCCAGGACAGTTGAGACACGACTTCAGGGCCCTCATCTTCCTCCCGATGCACGCATCGCACGGCACCTCGCCTGCCCGGGCAAACTCTCCACCCTCCGCCGCAGCTGCTGGTGACTCTCCGTGAACCCTGTGACCCGCCACCGGACTCCCAGCCACCGCACCCCCCTTTGTGTTCGGTGAAACCACACCTATTTCGAGGCCCTGGAAGTGGGCAGCGATTTCGGCTAGTACCCGGTTGATGCTAAGTTCCGGCCTCCGGCTATAGCTCTTCTTACACATGGGGCACAGGAACTTCTTGCTGTGGTCCCAGTAGCCCTGAGGAGAAAGAGCAGCAGAAGAAGAAGGTTATTGATCTATTTTCCTTACAGTCCATGAAACAAACACATCCACCCACGAGGGGTTGGAATCACAGCATCAGTTTTAGCCATCCCTCAGAGCCGGGTTCCTCTCTAGAGCTCTAGTTTTTCCTAGCCACTCAACTTTTGCTTCTGCTTTTCCTGCTCTTTGGGGTCTAGACCAGGTAACTGCAAAGTATTTTGTGACAATTGCTGATGTAAAATAGGCTTTATAAAGTAAATGTGATACCTGCAGACAGGCCTTGCAGAAGCTGTGTCCGCAGGGGGTAGAGACGGGCTCCACGAATACCTCCAGGCAGATAGAACACTGGAACGACTCCTCCGACAGGGTGCCCCCCCTCCCTGGGGAACTCACACCTGACGGGGGGAGAGGGAGAGATAGAGCGAGAGAGAGAGAGAGAGAGAGAGCGAGAGTGTGGGTGAGACAGAGACGGCGTGTGTGGGTGAGTGAGTGAGTGTGTAAGAGAGACAGAGAGAGAGAAAGAGAGAAAGAGAGAGAGAGGCGAGAGAGAGAGAGAGAGAGAGAGAGTGATAATGGCTGGTTAACAAAAAAGCCAGGAAATTCAAAAGAGCTCTACAGCTGTAACTTCATCCATGCACCACCTCTGATTTTAAACACAAATACAAACACCAAGACAAGGCTCGCTCACTCCCATCAGGAAACGGGTTGTGAAAGAGATTGATCCATACGCTTCAGCTGTAAACCATCCCTGGAATGTAGAAATGCAGGCTGTACCTCTACCATGCACCAGCTCGAGGTTTAAAGAACAACAAATCATCCTGGATGGTACCACACATTTTGGCTGTGTCTCAAATGGCACCGTATTGCCTATTTAGCGCACTCTGGTCAAAGGTAGTCAGTGCAATGTGCCTACATAAACTGAAATGACACCAGCCATGTTTCGATAAATGCCTTTTCAGCTTCAAATAACGATACTCTTTTAGCAAAACTTCAGCTCTTCAAATACAGTAAGTTTGAAGTTGGCAGAATCACCCATGTCAATTTCCACACAATTATCATCAAATAACCACAAAAAATACATTAATAATTCACATTGACTTTCAAACACAATGTGGGACCTTGATCATTTCTTTTGTACGTTATGTTCCATACTACATCAATATTTATTTAAACAGACTGATGAAAACAATTCAACCATATGCTGTGAAAAAACTCCCATGTCCCAAAAAGTTTACAATCATTATTGGTAACCAATTCGAGGATAACCTATGAGATTGCGATTATATAACAGGTCTATGAAAGGGATCAAAGGTCATTACAAATAAAGGTATATAACTTACTCTGCATGCTGATTAAGTTCTCCTGATTCTCTTGTATGAGTCCACACAGTGCCGTGTATCTGTACAGTCCTCTGGGTTCTGGAGCCCCACACCACTGTATTGTATTATACAGGCCGTCTGTCTATGCAAATCCACAACAGGTTTTGGCCCTGTGAAAACTAACTCACTACAGTGCCCCACCCGCTCTCTCTCAACATCACATGCCCTGCAGTATCTCTCTATCCTCCTCTTCCTTTGTTCTGAGTAGTACGCACTCTGTGGGTGTGTCCAAACTTCACCTGGGCCTGTATTTACAAAGCAGGAGTGCTGATCTAGGATCAGGCCCCTTTGTCCACATAATCAGATTCATTATGGTTCAAATGCAAAGCTGATGCTAGATCAGCAATCCTACTCAGATGCTTTATGACTACAGTACGTTGTAGAAAATGAGTGCCTCCCTCGTCTCCACCCTTTCTCACACCCTCCTCTCCCCAATAGCCAGACATCACAATGGGCATGTTTGACATAGCAACCAACTTTAAAGGCGAGTCGAGACTGACTGATCTATAAATCACCTTCCATCATAAATAACTACTCAATATTATTTGTAGATCAGTCTGTCACAATTTACCCAAGATACATCACGGTTTTGATGCTTTCGAACATGGCCAAGCACTTCAGAATTAATTGGTATATACAGCCTGAAACTAATGGCTGCAAAATCGTGTAAATGTTCATTGCAAGCCAGAATGTTGAATAAAATTAAATTTAAACTTACTCTACTGGTTGTCTGTGCAGGTAGGTTTTTCCTTCAGCTGCTTGAAATTTGATACAAAATATCCACAGGAAAGTATTGTTTACCCGACTTTTTAGAGCCTGTAGATATATGGTTCAATAGGTATATGGTTCAATTCAGCACTGAGGTAAAGTTAGTTTTATATTGGATACTTGGTTTTCTCTCGTCAATAGCTATTGAACCAAGCATGCCATGGCAATGAAAATGATGTATTCTGAATCAGGGAAGAATGGAGAACAATCCACCCTTTTTTAAAACAAGGGACCTCTGGCTTTCTCATACAATGGTTTTTTAGACGGAGACGAGGAGAGAGGATAGAGGACGCAATGAGTATGCAAATAAGACTCTCCCTTTTAATCTGTTCAGGTTGCTCATTTAGAGAGAGGCGGGTGTGACATGTTGACCCAGGGTTCTTAACTCAGCTGTGAGGAAATATTGACAATTTGTCTTGAAAAGTAGGCAAGGAGAGCGGACACAATTTAATCAAGTAAATACAATTGAAAATCACCCTAAAAACTCTTGGAGGTTGTGCCCAAACTTCATCTGGTAGGGTACACGCCTTCCTCACAAATACCATGACATTACAAGTACACTAGATGGAGCTATACACAGACACATCCATGCTCCTAATTCCTTTCAATGGAGTGCATTGTTGTTTTGTATTAAGTACTATGAGAAATAAAGAAAAGAGGACAGTTTTAGATATAGTCAATTTTTATCAAATAACATGTGAGTAAAGATATACATTTCATTATATGAAGTCATAGAAACTAGAAAATGCTCTAGCAAAGATATAAATCCTCTGAATTAACCTTGGAGTTCTTACACACACACACAAACACACAAACACACAAACACATATATATATATATATATATATATATATATATATATATATATATATATATATATACATTACATGACAAAAGTATGTGGACACCAGCTCGTCGAACATCTCATTCCAAAATCATGAACATTAATATGGAGTTGGTCCCCTCTTTGCTGCTATAACAGCCTCCACTCTTCTGGGAATGCTTTCCACTAGTTGTTGGAACATTGCTGCAGGGACTTGCTTCCATTCAGACACAAGAGCATTGGTGAGGTCGGGCACTGATGTTGGGAGATTAGGCCTGGCTCGCAGTCGGCGTTCCAATTCATCCCAAATGTGTTCGATAGGGTTGAGGTCAGGGCTCTGTGCAGGCCAATCAAGTTCTTCCACACCGATCTCGGCAAACCATTTCTGTATGGACCTCGCTTTGTGCACAGGGGCATTTGTCATGTTGAAACAAGGAAAGGGCCTTCCCCAAACTGTTGGCACAAAGTTGGAAGCACATAATCGTCTAGAATGTAATTGTATGCTGTAGCGTTAAGATTTCCCTTCCCTGGAACTAAGGGGCCTAGCCCGAACCATAAAAAACAGCACCAGACCATTATTCCTCCTCCACCAAAAAATTGGCACTATGCATTGGAGTAGGTAATGTTCTCCTGCCATCAGACAAACCCAGATCCGTCCGTCAGACTGCCAGAGAACGCGATTCCACTGCTCCAGAGTCCAATGGCGGCAAGCTTTACACCACTCCAGCTGACGCTTGGCATTGCACATGGTGATCTTTTGTGCAGCTGCTAGGCCATTTCATGAAGCTCCCGACTAACAATCCTTGTGCTGACGTTGCTTCCAGAGGCAGTTTGGAACTCGGTAGTGTGTGTTGCAACCAAGGACAGACGATTTTTAAGCGCTACCCGCTTCAGCACTCGGCGGTCCCGATACATGAGCTTGTGTGGCCTACCACTTTGCGGCTGAGCCGATGTTGCTCCTAGAGTTTCCACTTCACAATAACAGCACTTACAGTTAACCGGGGCAGCTCTATAATTTTTTTTATTTTTTATTTATTTTTATTTTTTTCACCTTTATTTAACCAGGTAAGCCAGTTGAGAACAGGTTCTCATTTACAACTGCGACCTGGCCAAGATAAAGCAAAGTAGTGCAATAAAAACAACACAGAGTTACATATGGGGTAAAAAACATAAAGTCAGAAATACAACAGAAAATATATATACAGTGTGTGCAAATGTAGCAAGTTATGGAGGTAAGGCAATAAATAGGCTATAGTGCAGAATAATTACAATAGTATTAACACTGGAATGCTAGATGTGCAAGAGATTATGTGCAAATAGAGATACTGGGGTGCAAAAGAGCAAAATAAATAACAATATAGGGATGAGGTAGTTGGGTGGGCTAATTTCAGATGGGCTGTGTACAGGTGCAGTGATCGGTAAGGTGCTCTGACAACTGATGCTTAAAGTTATTGAGGGAGATAAGAGTCTCCAGCTTCAGAGATTTTTGCAATTCGTTCCAGTCATTGGCAGCAGAGAACTGGAAGGAATGGCGGCCAAAGGAGGTGTTGGCTTTGGGAATGACCAGTGAGATATACCTGCTGGAGCGCAGACTACGGGTGGGTGCTGCTATGGTGACCAATGAGCTAAGATAAGGCGGGGATTTGCCTAGCAGTGATTTATAGATGGCCTGGAGCCAGTGGGTTTGACGACGAACATGTAGTGAGGACCAGCCAACAAGAGCGTACAGGTCACAGTGGTGGGTAGTGTATGGGGCTTTGGAGACAAAACGGATGGCACTGTGATAGACTACATCCAATTTGCTGAGTAGAGTGTTGGAGGCTATTTTGTAAATGACATCGCCGAAGTCAAGGATCGGTAGGATAGTCAGTTTTACGAGGGCATGTTTGGCAGCATGAGTGAAGGAGGCTTTGTTGCGAAATAGGAAGCCGATTCTAGATTTAACTTTGGATTGGAGATTCTTTATGTGAGTCTGGAAGTTGAGTTTACAGTCTAACCAGACACCTAGGTATTTGTAGTTGTCCACATACTCTAGGTCAGACCCGTCGAGAGTGGTGATTCTAGTCGGGTGGGCGGGTGCCAGCAGCGTTCGATTGAAAAGCATGCATTTAGTTTTACTAGTGTTTAAGAGCAGTTGGAGGCTACTGAAGGATTGTTGTATGGCATTGAAGCTCGTTTGGAGGTTTGTTAACACAGTGTCCAATGAAGGGCCAGATGTATACAAAATGGTGTCGTCTGCGTAGAGGTGGATCTGAGAGTCACCAGCAGCAAGAGCGACATCATTGATATACACAGAGAAAAGTGTCGGCCCAAGAATTGAACCCTGTGGCACCCCCATAGAGACTGCCATAGGTCCAGACAACAGGCCCTCCGATTTGACACACTGAACTCTATCTGAGAAGTAGTTGGTGAACCAGGCGAGGCAGTCATTTGAGAAACCAAGGCTATTTAGTCTGCCAATAAGAATGTGGTGGTTGACAGAGTCGAAAGCCTTGGCCAGGTCGATGAAGACGGCTGCACAGTACTGTCTATTATCAATCGCGGTTATAATATCGTTTAGGACCTTGAGCGTGGCTGAAGTGCACCCGTGACCAGCTCGGAAACCGGATTGCATAGCGGAGAAGGTACGGTGGTATTCGAAATGGTCGATGATCTGTTTGTTAACTTGGCTTTCGAATACTTTCGAAGGGCAGGATGGATATAGGTCTGTAGCAGTTTGTGTCAGCTTCCTGCCTCCTGTTTGTCTCCGGGCCTCTAGAGGTCATCTGTGTTCCCCTCTGCCTTAGTTCTTCCTCGTGTGTCCTTATTAGCTTCATCCAGGTCACCTGTGCCTTGTTTCCCCTAGAGTATTTTAGCTGTGTTTTTTCCCCTTGTTCCTCACTTGGTTTTTGAGTCCTGGCTATGTGTCTCCTGCTGTGTCCCACAGAGTCTTTCCGAGTAAGCTTTTCTAAGTTATCTTTATTTTGTTTTTTCTCCCTCGTGGAGTTATTTTGTTTTGTCCTCCTGTTTTGTTTACTGTACCTCTGTTAGTATACCTCTTTCTGAGAAGAACTTTTGTTGGATTATTTTTGAAGTGCAAAGAAATACCTTTTTTTATATTAAACCTACTTTGCCTGGAGTATTGCCTTGGGTGTTTCGTTTGGGTCCTACTATACCTCCTCTGTGGCTAAGGGGTAGAACACCCAACTCTCCACATCTGAGACCTGAGTTCAAGCCCAGCTTGTGACAGAAAAACCAAGTCAATCATGGACCCAGAAACACTCAGTTCCAAGGACCTGTTGGCGGTGATCGCTCGACATGAGGCATCTTTCCAGCGCCATGAAGCCGTTCTCAGCCGACAGGAAGAGCTGATGGCTAGTCATTCTCAACTCCTGGCCGATATGATGAGTTCCCTCCGCCAGCTCTTTGAACGCCTCCCTGGTCCTTCCCCTTACTCCAGGTCACCCCCCAGTGACGACAGGCCTTCTCCATCGGCGGAGCCCCGACTACCACCTCCCAAGCCCTTTTCTGGGGATCCAAGCTCTTGCCAGGGTTTCCTCACCCAATGCTCCCTCACCTTCGAGCTCCAACCCTCAAGTTTTCCCACCGACCGTTCCAAGATTGCCTACATCATTACCCTTCTTTCAGACAAGGCGCTCTCCTGGGCCTCTGCGGTGTGGCAGTCCCAGGAGGCCTGTTGTGACTCCTACGCTGCATTTGTAGAAGAGTTCAAGCGGGTGTTCGATCATCCTGTCAGTGGGCGGGAAGCTTCCAAGCGCCTACTGTCTCTCCGTCAGGGTCCCCAGAGCACGGCAGATTTTGCCATTGAATTCCGGACCATAGCAGCAAGGAGCGGATGGAATGATGAAGCGCTGAGGGTCTGTTTTCAGGGAGGGTTATCTGAGCCCCTTCAAGATGAGTTAGCCACCCGAGAACCAGCTGGGGATCTCGAGTCCCTCATAGCCTTGGCCATCCGCCTGGACAATCGTCTAAGAGAGCGGAGAACGGCTCGCCGCCAGGGGTCTCAGTCCCAAGTTCCTCTGAGCAGCTCTGTTTCTCCTGTTTGGGCTCCGTCATTCAGAGCTTCCCGGCTCCTGAACTGCTCCAGGATTCCCCGGAGAACATGCAGTTAGGCCGTTCCAGGCTTTCTCCCAACGAAAGGGAACGTCGCATGAGGGAGCGTCGGTGCCTTTACTGCGGGGTTGCCGGCCACTTCTGCTCCACTTGCCCCGAGCTTTCGGGAAACGCCTGTCCCCGCCTAGCTACAGGAGGGCTGTGATGGGGAAAATTAGAGCTCCTCCTACTAACGCTGTCTTAGCTATCCCAGCCACTCTGTCCTGGAAGGGCCACCAGCATCGGGTCCAGGCTATGATTGATTCCGGTGCCGCAGGTGATTTCCTGGATTTAACCTTGGCTAAGGAACTTAAGATCCCTACCCAACTACTTCCTCAACCCCAGGCAGTTACAGCCTTAGATGGCAGACCTCTGGAACCAGGAAAGGTTACAGAGGCGACTCAGTCCCTGCGACTTACCATCTTTCAACACCAGCAGGAGGAGACCTTCTATCTCATTGACTCCCCCGAGTATCCTATTATCCTGGGTCACCCTTGGCTATGCAGACATAATCCCCAGATCGACTGGCCTACTGGCACCATTCTAAGCTGGGGTCCCACTTGCCAACTCACCTGCATGCTTCAGAGTCCCTCAGCCCCTAGTACCCAGTTTCAAGAGTCTGTTGACGTCTCCCGAGTCCCCAGTGTTTACCATCGGTTCAAGGCAGTGTTCAGCAAGTCCCGGGCTACTTCCTTACCGCCTCACCGCACGTATGACTGTGCCATTGATCTACTCCCCTGGTTGCTGCCCTCCCTAGAGGTCGGATCTTTTCCTTATCCTCCCCCGAGCACTCAGCTATGGACACCTACATTAAGGAGTCCTTGGCAGCCGGCCTCATCTGTGCCTCTACTTCCCCGGCTGGGGGCGGGCTTCTTTTGTTGAAAAGAAAGACGGGGGTCTTAGGCCTTGTATTGATTACCGGGGACTCAACAAGATCACGGTTCGGAATCGATACCCCCTTCCTCTCATGGCCACTGCTTTTGAGCGGCTTCAAGGGGCTTCCATTTTTACTAAACTGGATCTCCGCAATGCTTACCATCTCGTGCGGATCCGGCCAGGAGACGAATGGAAGACGGCCTTCAACACGCCCACGGGGCACTATGAATATCGGGTGATGCCGTTCGGGCTCACCAATGCCCCCGCAGTATTCCAAGCCCTGATTAATGATGTTCTCCGGGATATGCTTAATCTGTTCGTCTTCGTGTACCTGGACGATATCCTCATCTTCTCGAGGTCACTGAAGGAGCATGAGGGGCATGTTAGCAGGGTTCTCCAGAGGCTCCTTGACAATCACCTCTACGTTAAACCTGAGAAGTGTGAATTTCATGTTTCCCAGACTCAGTTTCTCGGGTTTATTGTCACTCCCGGCCACCTAGAGATGGATCCCAAGAAGGTCAAAGCGGTCCACAGCTGGCCCACACCTGCCACGGTCAAGGAGGTTCAACGGTTCATTGGCTTTTCTAACTTCTATCGGAAGTTCATTAAGAATTTCAGCTCTGTGGTAGCCCCCTTGACGACGCTTACCAAGGGAGGAGGGACCAAGATTCACTGGGGTCCGGAAGCAGCAGGGGCCTTCGAGGATCTCAAGCGCCGCTTCACTTCTGCTCCGATTCTGGTGATCCCTGACCCAGAAAGACCTTTCGTGGTGGAGGTGGACGCCTCAGAGGTGGGGGTGGGAGCCGTCCTGTCACAGAGGGGTGAGGATGGGAGATTACACCCTTGTGCCTTCATGTCTCGCCGCCTGTCTGAGGCCGAGCGCAACTACCACGTGGGGGATCGAGAGTTGCTTGCGGTAAAACTGGCCTTGGAAGAGTGGCGCCATTGGCTTGAGGGGGCTCAGCATCCTTTCCAGGTTCTCACAGACCACAAGAACCTGGAATATCTCCAACAGGCAAAGCGGATGAACCCTCGGCAAGCACGATGGTCCCTTTTTTTTAATCGATTCCAGTTTCTCCTGTCTTACAGACCTGGCACCAAGAACGTCAAGCCGGATGCCCTGTCTCGAGCCTATTCTCCCGAGATACAAGAGAAGCCCTTGGCATCGATTATTCCGAGGTCTAGGATCGTCGCACCTCTTCAGTGGGAACTAGAAAGAGGGGTACGAGAGGCCCTTGTCCATGAGCCCGATCCAGGCGGTGGTCCTGCCGGACGCCTGTACGTTCCTCTCTCTGTTCGGGCCCGCGTCTTGCAGTGGGGTCATGAGTCACCCTTGACATGCCATCCGGGTAGTGCTCGCACACTGGAATTCCTCCAGCGGCGGTTTTGGTGGCCGTCCATCAAGAAGGACGTGCAGGTCTATGTTGGGGCCTGCCCTGTGTGCAACCAGGGAAAGTCGACACGTCAGCGACCCCAGGGACTGCTCCATCCCTTACCTGTTCCTCGCAGGCCATGGTCACACCTTTCTCTGGATTTTGTTACGGGACTTCCTCCATCCCAGGGCAACACAGTCATCCTAGTGGTTGTTGACCGGTTCTCTAAGGCTGCCCGGTTTATTCCCCTGCCCAAGCTGCCCCTCGGCCAAGGAGACTGCTGAGCTCCTCATGAACCATGTCTTCCGGATATTTGGAATTCCCCTGGACGTTGTCTCCGACCGAGGTCCCCAATTCTCGTCCCGGTTTTGGGGGGCCTTCTGCAGGCTTATTGGGGCCACAGCCAGCCTATCGTCTGGGTTCCATCCAGAGTCTAATGGCCAAACGGAACGGATTAATCAGGATCTGGAGACCACCCTGCGGTGTATGGCAGCCAGTAATCCCACGTCTTGGGCCACCTATATCATTTGGGCTGAATATGCCCACAACACCCTCCAGTCCTCAGCCACCGGATTGTCCCCCTTCGAATGCCAGTTCGGATACACCCCTCCATTATTTCCAGAGGAAGAGGCGCAAGTTGGTGTTCCCTCGGCCCAGCGCTTTGTCCAACGCTGTAGGCGGACCTGGAAGAAGGCCAGGCGTACCCTCCTTCGGACCTCCCAGAGATACCAAAGTCAGGCTAATCGCCGCCGCCGGACGGCCCCTAGTTTCCGAGCTGGTCAGAGAGTTTGGTTGGCCACCAAGAACCTGCCCCTCCGGGTCGAATCCAAGAAGCTTTCCCAGAAGTACATCGGCCCTTTCCGCATAGCAAGAAAAGTTAACCCTGTTTCTTATCGTTTGGTTCTCCCTCGCTCCCTTAGAATTAACCCCACTTTCCATGTTTCACTACTAAAACCTGTCTTGTCTTCTCCCTTTGCCCCCCACGCAGACCCCCGCCACCTCCCAGGATCATTGACGGCCAGCCAGCCTACACAGTGCGCCGGATACTGGACTCCCGGAGGGTCCAGAACTCTCTGCAGTATCTGGTGGACTGGGAGGGCTACGGGCCAGAGGAGCGCTCCTGGGTTCCAGCCAAGGACATCCTGGACCCAGGTTTGATCCGAGAGTTTCGCACCCTGAGGCCAGGGTGTTCTGGAAGGAACGTCAGGAGTCGTTCCTAGAGGAGGGGGTCCTGTCAGCTTCCTGCCTCCTGTTTGTCTCCGGGCCTCTAGAGGTCATCTGTGTTCCCCTCTGCCTTAGTTCTTCCTCGTGTGTCCTTATTAGCTTCATCCAGGTCACCTGTGCCTTGTTTCCCCTAGAGTATTTTAGCTGTGTTTTTTCCCCTTGTTCCTCACTTGGTTTTTGAGTCCTGGCTATGTGTCTCCTGCTGTGTCCCACAGAGTCTTTCCGAGTAAGCTTTTCTAAGTTATCTTTATTTTGTTTTTCTCCCCTCGTGGAGTTATTTTGTTTTGTCCTCCTGTTTTGTTTACTGTACCTCTGTTAGTATACCTCTTTCTGAGAAGAACTTTTGTTGGATTATTTTTGAAGTGCAAAGAAATACCTTTTTTTATATTGTGATGTCACGAGAGGCTGTGTCCTGGAGGGACGTTACATCCCCCTGAGGTGGCTGCAAACCCAGACAGCTATGGCTCCATCTGCTGGTATGGTCGGGAACTCCACCCCTCTATGGCCAATCTTCCCACGCAGCTGAAACAAATGAGGAGCGGATGAGCTGAAGGTTTGGGAAGGGAAGAGACACAGTCTCCAACCTGGGCTCTCTGGAGGACAAGAGTGCTGCACGTCCACTTCCATGAGGAATATAAGGATTTGGAGATACTTACCTTTGGGAAATACTCACCTTTGGATATATGCACCTGTGGAAATACGTGGGAGACATTTGGAAGGACGTTTTGCTGGGATGGCCACTAGCTGCAACGTGGAATACAGTAAGACTGGGGAAAAGTTATTTGAGCGAGGGAGAGTTATGATTTTGGATGTGGAAGAGACATCCCTGAACTGTTAACCCTTAAAGAGCCACCAGAGAACAGAATTGTGTTATACTTTCGTTAGTTTCCCAAGACCTTTAATAAAATCCTTGTTTTGTTTGAACCTTGTCTCCATGCACTACTTGAGCAATCCCGCTGAAAGCTGTGTAGCCTCTCGTGACGTCACAGATGGTGGAGAATACAGGCACGCTCAAGCGTTAATAGTGCATGTCAGAGGAGGATACCGAAGGTTTGATCACCCAGTTTTCCAAGTTGGCCGTAGGCTCCCCGCCCGACTGAAATGGAGGACATATTGAAAGCCCTTGTTGCTGGCCAGCAAGCCCAGATGCAAGTAAACGTGGCTCTCTTGGAGGAGCAAAAGAAAGCCAACCTTCTGAAGGCAGAGGAATTGCAGTTGCAGAGACAGAGGGTGGTCCAAAATACCCGCCCAATAAAGGCAAGTGACTTTATATCTAAGATGGGAGCTACCGATGACATTGAGGCATACCTGCATGCATTTGAGGCCACGGCCACTAGGGAAGCCTGGCCCAAGCAACAGTGGGTTGGTCTGTTAGCCCCCTTTCTAACCGGGGAATCGCTGAATGCTGTCCGGGACCTGGGCCCTGACCAGGTTACTGACTATGATGCCCTGAAGTCTGAGATCCTCAGCAGATATGGACTCACAAAGTTTGGTATGGCCCAGCGCTTTCACAGCTGGACCTTCCAACCAGACCAACCTCCTCGGGCGCAGATGCATGAACTTGTCCGAATCGCAAGGAAATGGCTGGATCCGCAGAGGAATACAGCAGCGGCGGTGGTGGAGGCCGTTGTGGTGGATCGTTACCTACGCGCCCTGCCTTATGAGGCAAAACGGTTCATCAGTCAACAGGCCTTGACCACGGCTGATCTGACCGTGGAAGCTGTGGAAAAGTACCAGGCCACAGCGGAGATGCTGAATGCTTCCCGAAAAGACCCCAGGAGTGCGGCCCCACCACAAATGGGAAGAACCCGTCCAAAGGACCCCAAGGTCTCGAACCCAGCCACGTCAGGACTTATCCCGGCTCCAGGGGGAGCCAGAAACCAGGCGGGTCCAAGAAGAGTACACCAGGAGGGGGAAACTCGACAGTGTTACCGGTGTGGGGAGATGGGACATATCTCCTGGCAGTGTGGGAAACCAGCCGATGAACCTATGCCCACTGCGGAGTCCTCCAGCTCAGCACCCACACACCGTGTTGCCTCGCTCTTGGGAGTCGTAGATGGCGGCCCAGATCGACCCCCACCTGCCCGGTAACTGTGAATCACCATGATGTGGAGGCCTTACTGGATTCTGGTAGCCGGGCCACCCTGGTGCGTAAGGATTTGGTGGGCCCAACGTGTCTGACCCCGGGGAAAGTCCTCCCAGTTTCCTGTGTCCATGGGGACACCAGAGAATACCCCCATTACTGAACTTACAATGACCAGCACACGGGGAACCATACAGACGACGGCGGGGGTGGTTGATTCCCTCCCCGTCCCTGTCCTAATTGGACCGAGACTGCCCAGCCTTTTACCCACTCTGGAGAGAGTCTCAGGAGAGGATAACCCGAGTACCTCGGAAACGGAGAGGCAAGACTCATCCTGGGAAGGCTCCGGTGCAATCCTCCGAGTTACTCACTCCCGCCCGGGCTTTGATAGGGATGGCAGGTGCCCAGACCGACACAGAGACGGAGCTACAGAATCTGGACAAAGAACTGTCTGGTCTGAAGGGGACCGCTGAGAGGTATCGTTTGTTAAAGCAACAGTTAGACATGAAGACAGAAGAGTTAGATATCCTCCAGGCTAAACTCCAACAGAGCTCCTTCCCTAAGCAACAGGAGGAGCTGGAGAGGCTGCGCAGGACCATCGAGGAGTGTGAGGAGACCCTGCGCAGTAGTAAGGAGGTCCAGAAAAGGCAGAGGAGAAGTACAAGGTGTTGGAGAACAAGATGAAGAATGCGGAGGCAGAGAGAGAGAAGGAACTGAAAGCTGCTCAACAGAAGCTAAACTCTGCTAAAACCAAGGCTGATGCGTTCAGTAAGAAACTCAAGGAGAGACAACAGGAGGCTGAGTCCCTGGTCCTAGAGTTGGAGGAGTTGAAGAGAGAGCAGTCTGGCAAGCACCACGGCAATGCGGACGCCCTCTCCCGGCGTGATGCCTTCTTCGCTGCCTTTACCCCGACGAGGACGTCGGTCCCGAGAGGGGGATGTGGATGTCACGAGAGGCTGTGTCCTGGAGGGACGTTACATCCCCCCTGAGGTGGCTGCAAACCCAGACAGCTATGGCTCCATCTGCTGGTATGGTCGGGAACTCCACCCCTCTATGGCCAATCTTCCCACGCAGCTGAAACAAATGAGGAGCGGATGAGCTGAAGGTTTGGGAAGGGAAGAGACACAGTCTCCAACCTGGGCTCTCTGGAGGACAAGAGTGCTGCACGTCCACTTCCATGAGGAATATAAGGATTTGGAGATACTTACCTTTGGGAAATACTCACCTTTGGATATATGCACCTGTGGAAATACGTGTGGGACATTTGGAAGGACGTTTTGCTGGGATGGCCACTAGCTGCAACGTGGAATACAGTAAGACTGGGGAAAAGTTATTTGAGCGAGGGAGAGTTATGATTTTGGATGTGGAAGAGACATCCCTGAACTGTTAACCCTTAAAGAGCCACCAGAGAACAGAATTGTGTTATACTTTCGTTAGTTTCCCAAGACCTTTAATAAAATCCTTGTTTTGTTTGAACCTTGTCTCCATGCACTACTTGAGCAATCCCGCTGAAAGCTGTGTAGCCTCTCGTGACGTCACAATATTAAACCTACTTTGCCTGGAGTATTGCCTTGGGTGTTTCGTTTGGGTCCTACTATACCTCCTCTGTGGCTAAGGGGTAGAACACCCAACTCTCCACATCTGAGACCTGAGTTCAAGCCCAGCTTGTGACAGTTTGGATCTAGAGTGTCACCCCCTTTGAAGAGGGGGATGACCGCGGCAGCTTTCCAATCTCTGGGGATCTCAGACGTTATGAAAGAGAGGTTGAACAGACTAGTAATAGGGGTTGCGACAATTTCGGCGGCTAGTTTTAGAAAGAAAGGGTCCAGATTGTCTAGCCCAGCTGATTTGTAGGGGTCCAGATTTTGCAGTGCTTTCAAAACATCAGCTGTCTGAATTTGTGTGAAGGAGAAGCGGGGGGGGCATGGGCAAGTTGCAGCAGAGGGTGCAGAGTTGGTGGCCGGGTTAGTGGTAGCCAGATGGAAAGCATGGCCAGCTGTAGCAAAATGCTTGTTGAAATTCTCGATTATTGTAGATTTATCGGTGGTGATAGTGTTTCCTAGCCTCAGTGCAGTGGGCAGCTGGGAGGAAGTGCTCTTATTCTCCATGGACTTTACAGTGTCCCAAAACATTTTGGAGTTAGTGCTACAGGATGCAAATTTCTGTTTGAAATAGTTAGCCTTTGCTTTCCTGACTGCTTGTGTATATTGGTTCCTAACTTCCCTGAAAAGTTGCATATCGCGGGGGCTATTTGATGCTAATGCTGTACGCCACAGGATGTTTTTGTGCTGGTCAAGGGCAGTCAAGTCTGAGGAGAACCAGGGGCTATATCGGTTCTTAGTTCTGTATTTTTTGAATGGGGCATGTTTATTTAAGATTGAGAGGAAATTACTTTTAAGGAACAACCAGGCATCCTCTACTGACGGAATGAGATCTATATCCATCCAGGATACCTGGGCCAGGTCAATTAGGAAGGCCTCCTCGCTAAAGTGTTTTAGGGAGCGTTTGACAGTGATGAGGGTGGTCGTTTGACCGCGGACCCGTTACGGACGCAGGCAATAAGGCAGTGATCGCTGAGATCCTGGTTGAAGACAGCTGAGGTGTATTTAGAGGGTATGTTAGTCAGGATGATATCTATGAGGGTACCCATGTTTACGGATTTAGGGTTGTACCTGGTAGGTTCGTTGATAATTTGCGTGAGGTTGAGGGCATCTAGCTTGGATTGTAGGATGGCTGGGGGTATTAAGCATATCCCAATTTAGGTCACCAAGCAGTACAAACTCTGAGGATAAATGGGGGCAATCAATTCACATATGGTGTCCAGGGCACAGCTGGGGGCTGAGGGGGTCTGTAGCAAGCGGCAACAGTGAGAGACTTATTTCTGGAAAGGTGGATGTTTAGAAGTAGAAGCTCAAACTGTTTGGGCACAGACCTGGATAGTATGATAGAGCTCTGCAGGCTATCTCTACAGTAGATTGCAACTCCACCCCCTTTGGCAGTTCTATCTAGACGGAAAATGTTATAGTTGGGGATGGAAATTTCAGAATTTTTGGTGGCCTTCCTGAGCCAGGATTCAGACACTGCTAGAACATCAGGGTTGGCAGAGTGTGCTAACGGAGTGAATAACTCAAACTTAGGAAGTAGACTTCTGATATTTATGTGCAAGAAACCAAGACTTTTGCGATTACAGAAGTCATCAAATGATAGCGCCTGGGGAGTAGGAGTGATACTGAGGGCTGCAGGGCCTGGGTTAGCCTCTACATCACCAGAGGAACAGAGGAGGACTAGAATAAGGATACGGCTAAAGGCTTTAAGAACTGGTCTTCTAGTGCGTTGGGTACATAGAATAAAGGGGGCAGATTTCCGGGTGTTATAGAAAAGATTCAGGGCATTATGTACAGACAAGGATATGGAAGGATATGAGTAAAGTGGAGGTAAACCTAAGCGTTGGGTAACAATGAAAGAGATAGCATCGCTGGAGGCCTCAATTGAGTCGGTCTCCGCGTTTATAGGGGGAGGGGCAAAGGAGCTATCTAAGGCAGGTTTAGCTAGGCTGGGGGGTCTACAGTGATATAGTACAATTAGAAATAACCGAAACAACAATAAACTAACCATGTTTGGGCTGAGGCTAAACATAAACAGGATGTAGTACCGTAAAAAGGAACAGTCCAGCAGATATCAGCTGTATAGCTGAGTTATCATAAGGTCCGGTGGTGAAGTACTAGTGAGTAAGAGGCCACGGCTAGCGTGTGCTAGCGGGCCAGGGCTAGCAGATGGATGGAATCTTTGTGGTTAACGTCGTAACCACATCAGACGATTTCGTCGGCAGACCAGTCGTGTAGGATCGGCGGGGCTCCGTGTCAACACTAGGTGGTCCCGTCCGGTTGACAGAGAGGTAGATAGCCGGGAGATGGGCCTAGCTCAGGATGATTAGCCAGACCACAGCGTCCGTTTTGTTGTAGCTAGCTGGTAGCTATGAATCCGGAGTTAAAGGTCCAGCGATTCAGTGATTCCGGTGGAAAAACTGATATGTTCTGGGTCGATAACGCGCTGTGCAGACTGGCCGAATATCCGGTGATCAATGTCCAGTGATTAAAATTAATCCCGCAGAAAAAAAATCCAATGTTCTGGGTGAAACACCGCTAGCTGTGGCTAATAGCAAGTAGCTAGTTAGCTGGCTAGCTAGTTTCAACTGGAGATTCTAGATTCTAGATAAAGGTAAGTCAATAATAGAATCCGTTCCACATTGAGTGAGGCGGGTTGCAGGAAAGTATATCTTGTAGAAGGATGAAAAGTCTGATAGGGAAATATGTACGAAAAATAGGGTATTTACAGGCTATTTACAGACATACGATGAAAACACAACTGCACTACTACGCCATCTTGGAAACATATGAAGGGCAGAAAGTTGATGAACTGACTTGTTGGAAAGGTGGCATCCTATGACGGTGCCACGTTGAAAGTCACTGAGCTCTTCAGTAATGCCATTCTACTGCCAATGTTTGTCTATGGAGATTGGATACTGTAGATGTGTGCTCGATTTTATACACCTATCAGCAATGGGTGTGGCTGAAATAGCCGAATCCACTAATTTGAAGGGGTGTCCACATACCTTTGTATATATACAGTACCAGTCAAAGGTTTGGACACACCTACTCATTCAAGGGTTTTTCTTTATTTTTACTATTTTCTACATTGTAGAATAATAGTGAAGACATCAAAACTATGAAATAACACATATGGAATCATGTAGTAACCAAAAAAGTGTTAAACAAATAAAAATATATTTTATATTTGAGAGTCTTCAAATAGCCCCCGTTTGCCTTGATGACAGCTTTGCACACTCTTGGCATTCTCTCAACCAGCTTCATGAGGTAGTCACCTAGAATGCATTTCAATTAACAGGTGTGCCTTCTTAAAAGTTAATTTGTGGAATTTATTTCTCTCTTAATGCGTTTGAGCCAATCAGTTGTGTTGTGACAAGGTAGGGGGGTATACAGAAAATAGCCCTATTTGGTAAAAGACCAAGTCCATATTATGTCAAGAACAGCTCAAATAATCAAATAGAAACGACAGTCCATCATTACTTTAAGACATGAAGGTCAGTTAATACGGAACATTTCAAGAACTTGGAAAGTTTCTTCAAGTGCAGTTGCAAAAAACATCAAGCGCTCTGATGAAACTGTCTCTCTTGAATACCACCACAGGAATGGAAGACCCAGAGTTACCTCTGCTGCAGAGGATAAGTCCATTAGAGTTACTAGCCTCAGAAATTGCAGCCGAAATAAATGCTTCACAGAGATCAAGTAACAGACACATGTCAACATCAATTGTTCAGAGGGGACTGTGTGAATCAGGCCTTCATGGTCGAATTGCTGCAAAGAAACGATTACTAAAGGACACCAATAGGAAGAAGAGACCTGCTTGGGCCAAGAAACACGAGCAATGGACATTAGACCGGTGGAAATGTGTCCTTTGGTCTGGAGTCCAAATTGGAGATTTTTGGTTCCAACCGCGGTCTCACCCAACCGCCGTGTCTTTGTGAGACGCGGTGTGGGTGAACTGATGATCTCTGCATGTGTATTTCCCACCGTAAAGCATGGAGGAGGAGGTGTTATGGTGAGGGGGTGCTTTGCTGGTGACACTGTCTGTGATTTATTTAGAATTCAAGGAACACTTAACCAGCATGGATACCACAGCATTCTACAGCGATACACGATCCCATCTGGTTTGGGCTTAGTGGGACTATAATTTGTTTTTCAACAGAACAATGACTAAAACACACCTCCAGGTTGTGTAAGGGCTATTTTACCTAGAAGGAGAGGGATGGAGTGCTGCATCAGATGACCTGGCCTCCACAATCACCTGACCTCAACCCAATTGAGATGGTTTGGGATGAGTCGGACTGCAGAGTGAAGGAAAAGCAGCCAACAAGTGCTCAGCATATGTGGGAACTCATTCAAGACAGTTGGAAAAGCATTCCAGGTGAAGCTGTTTGAGAGAATGCCAAGAGTGTGCAAAGCTTTCATCAAGGCAAAGGGTGGCTATTTGAAGAATCTCAAATATAAAATATATATTTTTAGTTGTTTAACACTTTTTTGGTTACTACATGATTCCATATGTGTTATTTCATAGTTTTGATGTCTTCACTATTATTCTACATTGTAGAAAATAGTAAAAATAAAGAAAAACCCTTGAATCAGTAGGTGTGTCCAAACCTTTGACTGGTAGTGTATATATAAAAGAAGTACTACACTGTACAAAAATATAAACGCAACATGTAAAGTGTTGGTCCCATGTTTCATGACCTGAATGAAAAGATTCCCGAAATGTTCAATACGCACAAAAAACGAATTTCTCTAAAATGCACATATTTGTTTACATCCCTGTTAGTGAGCATTTCTCCTTTGTTAAGATAATCCATCCACCTGACAGGTGTTGCATATCAAGAAGCTGATTAAACAGTATGATCATAACACAGGTGTACCTTGTGTTGGGGACAATAAATGGCTACTCTAAAATGTGCAGTTTTGTCACACAACACAATGCCACAGATGTCTGAGGTTTTGAGGGAGTGTGAAATTGGCATGCTGACTGCAGGAAAGTCCACCAGAGCTGTTGCCAGAGAATTGAATGTTCATGTCTCTACCATAAGCCGTCCTCCAACATCGTTTTAGAGAATTTAGCAGTATTTTCAACCGGCCTCACAACCACAGATCACATATAACTACGCCAGCCCAGGACCTCCACATACAGCTTCTTCACCTGATGCTATGGACTGGCCCGCCCGTTCCCCAGACCTGAATCCAATTGAGCACATCTGGGACATCATGTCTCGCTCCATCCACCAATGCCACGTTGCACCACAGACTGTCCAGGAGTTGGCAGTCGCAGGAGACCATCCGCCACCTCATCAGGAGCATGCCTAGGCGTTGTAGGGAGGTCATACAGGCACGTGGAGGCCACACACACTACTGAGCCTCATTTTGACTTGTTTTAAGGACATTACATCAAAGTTGGATCAGCCTGTAGTGTGGTTTTCCACTTTAATTTTGAGGGTGACTCCAAATCCAGACCTCCATGGGTTGATCAATTTGATTTCCATTGATAATTTTTGTGTGATTTTGTTGTCAGCACATTCAACTATGTAAAGAAAAAAGTATTTAATAAGATTATTTCATTCATTCAGATCTGGGATGTGTTGTTTAAGTGTTCCCTTTATTTTTTTGAGCAGTGTATTTTTGTATCAATCAAAGTCCATACCTGTGGTTGTATGTCTCTTCAGTATAGTTTTACTTCTGAACAGGGACAAAGCATTAAAACGTTTTCAATCTGTGTCCTGTATGGCTAAACCAATGGTTGTTGAGCAGAGATGTGGGTACGGGAATTATAATGAACATTTCCATTGATTTATAGCTTCAAGAAAGATGGCAGAGTTTACCAGTCTTCCAAAATCCCCCTGAAACCAATGAAGGAAATGTATCAGATTGTGATGTTTTCCCCCTGAAGAGGAAGAGAAGTATTTCCTTGTGAGTGTTGTGCTGGATAGAGGTGAGTTTTAATGAATGGAATACTTTTGACATTTTGTCAAACGTGAACTCTGTTGCACCATCCCCATGTTGAAGTCACAAGGCCATTTTTACTCTTGTCCCAAAACCGACTTTATTAACGTTGCACTTTAAATTATTCGTAATCTAATGCCTGCCTCAGACCACTGATGCCTCAGACCAACAGCTAAGTGTGTTAGTAGATCGCCGAAAGCCCTCTCGCGTCACTTTATACACAGAACATCTCTGCTAAACATAGAATGAAGATGTTTATCTGTCTCCCTGTGACTGTCGAAAACATCATAGTTAAATATAAATAGCCTAAAAGTTTGCAATGTTCTAAACAAGCAAAGCAAGGATACAAAAAAAAAGAACAGAGATAACCGAAATATATACTTTACATATATAATAGCTCGATTTTTAGGCTAAATATTGACATCACTTTCAAGTATGTGCAATCGATAGACCTACCTAGTATTAAGCCATTAGGCTACATCTGAGCCGCTTCAATGTTCGTATCCATTAGGCCTATAGGCTACTATTATCTAAAAGCTCACGCATTTCACTGTAGCCTAACCAATAATCTAAAGGTCAACATATTAGGTCTATGGCAATGTATCTTAACTTGCTACTTCATGGTTAATTATTTAAATTGTTTAATTGTAGAATATCTGTAGGCCTACTTGAAGCTCAATTACTGCTTGCCATTAGGCTACAATGATTTGTTGAGCGATTGCGAAAACCATTGTCACCATATCCTATTTTTAGGTCACGTTGATATTTTCTATAGCGAACTGTCACGATCGTCGAAGGAGGAGGACCAAGGCGCAGCGTGAGGAGCGAACATACTTTATTATCAATAGTGATAACAAGAACAAAACGATAATGACACGTGAAGTCCTTGGCTACAAAATAAACCAACACGGAACAAGATCCCACAACTACTGTGGGAAAACAGCCTGTTTAAATGTGGTTCCCAATCAGAGACAACCAGCAACAGCTGACACTCGTTGCCTCTGATTGTGAACCACTCTGGCCAACATAGAAATACAAAACTAGATACTACAACACAGAACACAAACACATATAATCTACACACCCTGGCTCAACATATAGAGTCCCCAGAGCCAGGGTGTGACACGAACGAGCAACTTTGGCTTTATTTCCTGCAACGACACAGTAAGTCTCACTTTGTAATGGTGTTTTGGGAAACTGGTGAGACATCTTCGGCCATTATTTGTACGGTGCATGCCTAAATTCCATCGCTACCGGGAAACCAGGCCCAGTTCTGTCTGTGTAAGCGCAGCCAAAGAGTCAGATTATTGATGCAGAGGTCCTAGATCATTACTTATACTGTGACGGAATACGGGCCCAGATGTACCAACCTCATACAACCATCCGGAAGTCTCTCAAGCGTACATTCTGTTTCGCTACACGTATTCCAATGGTAATCAATCTGATAATTACAAGCTTACAGATGTACAACATTTTACATTATTTTGCAGTTATACATTTTCTAAATTTTGTTTGACCTATTCTGTTTATTCCTCAGAGCTTCCCATGGTTAAAGAGTTCACTGGTGAACTTAGGTGAAGTCCTGACTCCTGAGAGTCTGCCTCCCATGTTGTGTTTTACATTGTGTATGTGAACAGCCAGCAGATTTTGAATGGTTCCAGATGGTGGCTTGATAACCCTATGTATGCTTCACTTTGACCTTAACCCTTACTGAACTTGTGGATATACCGTCTATAATTGGGGGGAAATGAATCCAACAATTAATCGTAAAGTTTTCTTACCTATCCCCCCTCCCAACCTTAACCCTTATCTAACCTTTGGCTCTGCCAGATAAATATCTATCCCTACCTATCCCCTCTCGTCTCCTCCTCTCAGTTGAGGTGACCCCAGCACAGCCCACCCATTGCTCCTGTTCAGGCAGGCGTCCCGTGAGATCCAGGTGGGCACCCCATCTGCCCAGCACTTCACCCAGGTGCCGTGAGTCATCGCCACCCAGGGGTTCACCAGCCACAGAGCCTACTGGGAAGTGGAGGTGAGGGACTGGAACTGGAACTGGATCTGGTGTGTGGTGTGTGGGTGGAGCAACTGAGTCCTCCATGACCATGACATCACGATGGGCGAATCTCACCCCGAGAAGGGGTTCTGGGTCTTTGAACACCGCTGTGGGGATGCTTTTGGCCACAACCACCACCTGTAGCCCAAAGTGCTCTAGTCTAGTACATCTCTATGGTAGAACATGATATAGAAGGTGTTAAGGTTAGATTCTTATTAACTTTATTTATTCAGGGGTGCCCTGAGGACATAAAAGAAAAGAGAGAACTACAAGATACAAGATGGAATAACAAGATAGAATAACAAGTACATTACATAGAACATCCCAAACATCACAGCCATCATGAACAGGTTATTAAGGTCAATCAATTCAAACAATTGCACACCACGGTGAACCCATTTATCATCAGGATTTTAAACTGCCCTAGTGGCACCAGGGAATCAAAATGTAATGAAGTGATTCCAAAAATCTGGAGCGTTAAAACTAAAAGCGGATTTACCTAGTTCGGTGCAGACCCCAAGAACCTGTAGAGTTAACCAACCCTGCTTCAACAACGAAGTTATGTAAGTCGGAAGTTTGTGTAGTAGAGCTTTGTAAACACAAATGGAATAGTGAAGTGATCTACGGGACTTTAATGATGACCAACCAACCTTTTTATGTAGTGATGCGTATTAAGACTGTCATCTGTGACAAAGCGAAGGGTGCTATGGTAGATAGCATCCAAAGGTTAAGAGTAGTGGCCGCTACATTCTGATAAAGGGTGTCACCATAGTCAAGAATTGGCAGGAAAACTGACTGTACAATCTGCTTCCTGCTGTTTAGCGAGAGACATGATCTATTTCTATAAAATAAGCCGACTTTAAATCTCAGCTTCTTTAGCTCATCCGTATGTTTTTTAAATGTCAAATTGTCAATTTGCCTATTTATAGGCGGGAACCTGCTTGATGAAAGAACCATCCAATGCATAAATGTGTAAGCCATCTGAAATAATTCAACTAGAATTAGAAAACATATATTGAGTTTTTCCCGCATTAAGTACCCACTTTAAATCAACAAGGACTTTCTGCAAGGCAACAAATCAGATTGCAGCTCCAACATAGCCTAGTCAGCTACAATGAAATAAATACAATACCTTAAATGTCTCCTCGCCAGGAGAGGGTGTAATCACACTGTGGGAAACTTGACTTAAGGAAATGTTTCATTTTTGGGGGTTCATGCATGTTTTGGGGTTGTCTTTGGAGCCAGCCTTTGAAGTATCATGATTAGTATGCGAAGATACAAGTTGGATATTTAACATTTATTGTCGGAGAGAAGTTGTTTGGCTCATTATATCCTCTCCTTTCTATTCAAGCCCTTTCATCCCTGAGGGGCAATTTGTCAATTACAATTTGTATTTACTTTACAGGTACAAACTTTACAGGTACATGTGGGTGTGTACTTCTACAATGTGAATGTCAGGTCGTCAACTCTACGCATACAACCACATGCCCACCAAGGAAAGCCTCTTCCCATTCTTCAGCCCTGATTTCTTCAGCCCTGGAGACCCCACCAACCACATCATGACTTTTACAACCCTCACTGCCACAAACCACCTTCGTGGATGACGATGCTCAGTGCCTGCCAAAGCCTTTTGGTGGCAAGTTTTGGTTAGGTTCACTTGACAGTTTGTGTCAAATATTTTGCTATCCAGTTAAAAATATATATATATATAAATCTCATTGGAGGTTGTCAGAAGAAGGGACCATGGATCCTCTCTCTCCAATGCACTTTAAGGAATTGAGGAGACCAGGATGATGAAGCAAGGGTTGACGGCTAAAAACGTTTTTCAGACACGGCCATGATTTAGACACATGCAGTGCTTGACTTGGGTAGGAGCTCACAGGAACTGGGTACCGGTGTGGTGATACTGATGGTCACTGATGTTTTCTCAGAACTGATGGCTTCTACGGTTGTGGCTAGATGGAGTACAGCATTTTAGCTAAGCCTAACCCTTTTCCTAACCATAACCTAACTTGCAACGTTAATTATCCCAACCTGTTACTTTAATTCTCCATCTAGCCACATCCATAGAAACCTGCCGTTCCGAGAAACCATCAGTGTTACCACACTGCACGAGTTCCTGCACCTCTTATAGAATATTAGCTCAAATAGTTTGTAGAGTTCTTGCACCTAAATATCAACAGTAACTGTCACGCCCTGGCTCTGGGGACTCTTATATGTTGAGCCAGGGTGTTAGTTTCTACAGTGGGGAAAAAAAGTATTTAGTCAGCCACCAATTGTGCAAGTTCTCCCACTTAAAAAGATGAGAGAGGCCTGTAATTTTCATCATAGGTACACGTCAACTATGACAGACAAAATGAGGAAAAAAATCAAGAAAATCACATTTGTAGGATTTTTAATGAATTTATTTGCAAATTATGGTGGAAAATAAGTATTTGGTCAATAACAAAAGTTTCTCAATACTTTGTTATATACCCTTTGTTGGCAATGACACAGGTCAAACGTTTTCTGTAAGTCTTCACAAGGTTTTCACACACTGTTGCTAGGGTATTTTGGCCCATTCCTCCATGCAGATCTCCTCTAGAGCAGTGATGTTTTGGGGCTGTCGCTGGGCAACACGGACTTTCAACTCCCTCCAAAGATGTTCTATGGGGTTGAGATCTGGAGACTGGCTAGCCCACTCCAGGACCTTGAAATGCTTCTTACGAAGCCACTCCTTCGTTGCCCGGGCGGTGTGTTTGGGATCATTGTCATGCTGAAAGACCCAGCCACGTTTCATCTTCAATGCCCTTGCTGATGGAAGGAGGTTTTCACTCAAAATCTCACGATACATGGCCCCATTCATTCTTTCCTTTACACGGATCAGTCGTCCTGGTCCCTTTGCAGAAAAACAGCCCCAAAGCATAATGTTTCCACACCCATGCTTCACAGTAGGTATGGTGTTCTTTGGATGCAACTCAGCATTCTTTGTCCTCCAAACACGACAAGTTGAGTTTTTACCAAAAAGTTCTATTTTGGTTTCATCTGACCATATGACATTCTCCCAATCCTCTTCTGGATCATCCAAATGCACTCTAGCAAACTTCAGACGGGCCTGGACATGTACTGGCTTAAGCAGGGGGACACGTCTGGCACTGCAGGATTTGAGTCCCTGGCGGCGTAGTGTGTTACTGATGGTAGGCTTTGTTACTTTGGTCCCAGCTCTCTGCAGGTCATTCACTAGGTCCCCCCGTGTGGTTCTGGGATGTTTGCTCACCGTTCTTGTGATCATTTTGACCCCACGGGGTGAGATCTTGCGTCGAGCCCCAGATCGAGGGAGATTATCAGTGGTCTTGTATGTCTTCCATTTCCTAATAATTGCTCCCACAGTTGATTTCTTCAAACCAAGCTGCTTACCTATTGCAGATTCAGTCTTCCCAGCCTGGTGCAGGTCTACAATTTTGTTTCTGGTGTCCTTTGACAGCTCTTTGGTCTTGGCCATAGTGGAGTTTGGAGTGTGACTGTTTGAGGTTGTGGACAGGTGTCTTTTATACTGATAACAAGTTCAAACAGGTGCCATTAATACAGGTAACGAGTGGAGGACAGAGGAGCCTCTTAAATAAGAAGTTACAGTGTCACGACCGTCTACGGAAGGAGTGGACCAAAGCGCAGCGTTTGTAGCGAACATGACTTTATTAAAGTTAAAGTGCACGAACGAGAAAACAATAAACAATGACGGATAGTGAAGTCCTCAGTACACAGACTGAAACAAAGGAACAAAAACCCACAACCCTAAGGTGAACACTGACAGTTTAAATATGGCTCCCAATCAGAGATAACGAGCCGACAGCTGACACTCGTTACCTCCGATTGGGAGTCACATGACGAGACAAGACACTACAACCAAAACCAAACACAACCAAATGAACACACCCTATACCCAACACCACCAAATGAATACACCCTGGCTCAAACTACACAGTCCCGGAGCCAGAGCGTGACAGTACCCCCCCTAAAGGCGCGGACTCCGACCGCGCCTACACCCAAAATAGGGGAGGGCTGGGTGGGTGTTGCTCCTCGGAGGCGGCTCCGGCTCGGGCTTGACCACCACCCCACTTCACTCCCCCGTAGTGGCCCCGGTCCGATCTGACCCAGCTTGCTGGATCAGGACCTCCGACGCGCACCCCTGGCTTGGCGCGTGAGGTAGGAATGGACCGGAACTGGCAGACGATCGCACCCTTTGCCTGGTGCGTGGAGCCGAACAGGCCTCACCAGGCTGAAGACTCGCATCCCTGGCTTGGTGCGAGTAGCAGGAATGGGCTGGATCAGGCTGACGGCTCGCACCCTTGGCTTGGTGCGAGTAGCAGGGACGAGCTGAACCAGGCTGACGACTCGCACCCTTGGCTTGGTGCGAGTAGCAGGAACGGGCTGGACCAGGCCGACGACTTCGTACCCCTGGCTTGGTGCGAGTAGCAGGAACGGGCTGGACCAGGCTGACGACTCGCACCCTTGGCTTGAGTGCGAGTAGCAGGGACGAGCTGAACCAGGCTGACGACTCGCACCCTTGGCTTGGTGCGAGTAGCAGGAACGGGCTGGACCAGGCCGACGACTCGTACCCCTGGCTTGGTGCGAGTAGCAGGAACGGGCTGGACCAGGCTGACGACTCGCACCCTTGGCTTGGTGCGAGTAGCAGGAACAGGCCGGGTCGGGCTGGCGACGCACACCGTAGGTTCTGTGCGTGGAGCAGGAACAGGCCGGGCTGGGCTGGCGACGCACACCGTAGGCTTTGTGCGTAGAGCAGGAACAGGCCGGGCTGGGCTGGCAACGCACCCCGTAGGCTTGGTGCGTGGAGCAGGGATAGGCCGGGCTGGGCTGGCGACGCACACCGTAGGCTTTGTGCGTAGAGCAGGGACAGGCCGGGCTGGGCTGGCAACGCACCCCCGTAGGCTTGGTGCGTGGAGCAGGGATAGGCCGGGCTGGGCTGGCGACGCACACCGTAGGCTTTGTGCGTAGAGCAGGGACAGGCCGGGCTGGGCTGGCGACGCACACCGTAGGCTTTGTGCGTAGAGCAGGGACAGGCCGGGCTGGGCTAGCAACGCACCCCGTAGGCTTGGTGCGTGGAGCAGGGATAGGCCGGGCTGGGCTGGCAACGCACCCCGTAGGCTTGGTGCGTGGAGCAGGGATAGGCCGGGCTGGGCTGGAGACGCGCACCGTCCATTTGGTGCGAGGGGCCGTAACAGGCCGGACCGTACTGGGGACACACACCACTGGCTCTACTCCGGGAACTGGAACGGGCCGGACCGGACTGGTAACACACCCCAGTACCTCTCGCCGTGCCTCTAAACCTCCTTTCCCTACTTTGACCAGTGGCCCCCGTAACCTGGTGGCCTTTTGAATTCGCCCCTTCTCTGCCTCCGTCAGCCCCGTCGTCCATGCCCTGTGCCCCCTAAAAATTCTTGGGGTGCCTCTCGTCCCTCCGACGCTGCTCCCACATCCAGGCTGCCGATTCCTGGACACGCTGCTTGGTCCTTTGATGGTGGGTTTTTCTGTCACGACCGTCTACGGAAGGAGTGGACCAAAGCGCAGCGTTTGTAGCGAACATGACTTTATTAAAGTTAAAGTGCACGAACGAGAAAACAATAAACAATGACGGATAGTGAAGTCCTCAGTACACAGACTGAAACAAAGGAACAAAAACCCACAACCCTAAGGTGAACACTGACAGTTTAAATATGGCTCCCAATCAGAGATAACGAGCCGACAGCTGACACTCGTTACCTCCGATTGGGAGTCACATGACGAGACAAGACACTACAACCAAAACCAAACACAACCAAATGAACACACCCTATACCCAACACCACCAAATGAATACACCCTGGCTCAAACTACACAGTCCCGGAGCCAGAGCGTGACATACAGGTCTGTGAGAGCCAGTAATCTTGCTTGTTTGTAGGTGACCAAATACTTATTTTCCACCATAATTTGCAAATAAATTCATAAAAAATCCTACAATGTGATTTTCTGGATTTTTTTTCCTCAATTTGTCTGTCATAGTTGACGTGTACCTATGATGAAAATTACAGGCCTCTCTCATCTTTTTAAGTGGGAGAACTTGCACAATTGGTGGCTGACTAAATACTTTTTTTCCCCACTGTATGTTTAGTGTTCTAGTTTATGTGTTTCTATGTTGGCCGGGGTGGTTCCCAATCAGAGGCAGCTGTGGCTTGTTGTCTCTGATTGGGAACCATACTTAGGCAGCCTGTTTTGCACTTGTCATTTGTGGGATCTTGTTCCGGAGAGGTTTGTGTTTTGTTAACCTTAGGACTTCACGTATCGTTTATCGTTTTGTTGTTTTTTGTATATTTGTAAAGTACTCATTAAAAGATGTACGCATATCACGCTGCGCCTTGGTCCGTTGCTTACGACGATCGTGACAGAAGATCCCACAAAATAAGGACCAAGCAGCGTGTCCAGGAGCAAACGCCGGAGGTAACGCTAGTGGATGTCCTCCTCGGTTGGGGGAAGATCACCGAGGAGGAAGCCGTCCGCTACCGGAGGGCGATGAGGGAGGATGTCCAGGCAGGAGAGGAGAAGCGGCGCCAACCGGGCCGTCGTCGGACAGGCGAGAGGCAACCCCAATAAATGTTTTGGGGGGGGCACACGGCATGGACGACGGGGCTGTTGGAGGCAGCTACAGGGCGAGTTTGTGGACTAGGAGAGGAGGCCACCAGGTTACGGGGGCCATTGGTCAGGAGGGAGAAGGAGAGTGTAGAGGCACGGCGAGAGGAACTGAGTAGGCAGCAGAGGGAGCGGAGGTTTATGAGGAAACTCAGTCCCGCTCCTCGCACCAAGCAAGTGGTGTGTGTCACCAGTCCGGTCCGGCCCGTTCCTGATTCCCGCACAAGGCCAGTGGTGTGTGTTCCCAGTACGGTCAGCCCCGTTCCTGCTCCCCACACTAAGTTAGTGGTGCGTGTTCCCAGTACGGCCCAACCCATTCCTGCTCCCCGCACTAAGTTAGTGGTGCGTGTTCCCAGTCCGGCCCGACCCGTTCCCGCTCCCCGCACTAAGTTAGTGGTGCGTGTTCCCAGCCCGGCCCAACCCGTTCCTGCTTCCCGCACTAAGTTAGTGGTGCGTGTTCCCAGTACGGCCCATCCCGTTCCTGCTCCCCGCACTAAGTTAGTGGTGCGTGTTCCCTGTCCGGCCCGACCCGTTCCCGCTCCCCGCACTAAGTTAGTGGTGCGTCTTCCCAGTCCGGCCCGACCCGTTCCTGCTCCCCGCACTAAGTCTAAGTTAGTGGTGCTTGTTCCCAGTACGGCCCAACCCGTTCCTGCTCCCCGCACTAAGTTAGTGGTGCGTGTTCCCAGTCCGGCCCGGCCTGTTCCTGCCCCTCGCACCAAACCAGTGGTGCGCGTCACCAGCCCAGTCCGGCCTGTTCCTGCTCCTCGCACCAAGCCTGTGGTGCGCGTCGCCAGCCCGGCCCGGCCTGTTCCTGCCCCTCGCACCAAGCCTGTGGTGCGCGTCGCCAGCCCGGTCCGGCCGGTACCTGCTCCCCGCACCAAGCCAGTGGTGCGCGTCGTCAGTCCGGCACAGCCCGTGCCTGTTCCACCGGTGCCTGGTCAGGTACCGGTCAGCTGCTCCACACCGGAGCCTAAGCAATCCGCTCCACCGATGTCCAGTCCAGCTCCAGCCAGCGGGACCAGACCAGGGGCGCTACGGGGGGGTAGCTAGAGAGTGGTGGTCACGCCCGGAGCCGGATCCGCCTCCGAGGCGGAATGCCCACCCGGCCCCTCCCCTGTTGGGTTTAGTTGGCGCGGTCGCAGTCCGCGCCTTTGGGGGGGGGGTACTGTCACGCCCTGGCTCTGGGGAGTCTTATATGTTGAGCCAGGGTGTTAGTTTCTATGTTTAGTGTTCCATTGTTCATGTTCTAGTTTATGTGTTTCTATGTTGGCCGGGGTGGTTCCCAATCAGAGGCAGCTGTGGCTTGTTGTCTCTGATTGGGAACCATACTTAGGCAGCCTGTTTTGCACTTGTCATTTGTGGGATCTTGTTCCGGAGAGGTTTGTGTTTTGTTAACCTTAGGACTTCACGTATCGTTTATCATTTTGTTGTTTTTTGTATATTTGTAAAGTACTCATTAAAAGATGTACGCATATCACGCTGCGCCTTGGTCCGTTGCTTACGACGATCGTGACAGTAATGGCACTCAAAATGAGTACTGGCATCTATTTCAGTCCAAGTCTACTATAGACACTTGCCAGTCTTTTCAAAATCACTCCAAATTCATTGGGGTGATCCGTTCAGAATGTTGCAGATAGTAAGACAAAGTGCCTTCGGAAAGTATTCAGACCCCTTGACTTTTTCCACATTTTGTTAGGTTACAGACTTATTCTAAAATTGATTAAATTGTTTTTTTCTCCCCTCATCAATCTACACATAATACCCCATAATGACGAAGCAAAAACTGGTGTTTATATTTTTTTGCTAATTTATAAAAAACAGTTATTACATTTACATAAGTATTCAGACTCTTTACTCAGTACTTTGTTGAAGTACCTTTGGCAACAATTAAAGCCTTGAATCTTCTTGGATATGATGCTACAAGCTTGGCACACCTGTATTTGAGGAGTTTCTCCAATTCTTCTCTGCTTTCAAAGATGCTTTCAAACTCTGACAGGTTGGATGGGGAGCGTTGCTGCACAGCTATTGTCAGGTCTCTCCAAAGATGTTAGATCGGGTTCAAGTCTGGGCTCTGGCGGGCCACTCAAGGACATTCAGAGACTTGTCCCGAAGCCACTCCTGCGTTGTCTTGGCTGTGTGCTTAGGGTTGTTGTCTGTTGGAAGGTGAACCTTCGCCGCAGTCCGAGGTCCTGAGTGCTCTGGAGCAGGTTTTCATCAAGGATCTCTCTGTACTTTGCTCCGTTCATCTCTGCCTCGATCCTGTCTAGTCTCCCAGTCCCTGCCACTGAAAAACACCCCCACAGCATGATGCTGCCACCACCATGCTTCACCGTAGGCATGGTGCAAGGTTTCCTCCAGACGTGACGCTTGGCATTCAGACCAAAGAGTTGAATCTTGGTTTCATCAGACCAGAGAATCTTGTTTCTCATGGTCTGAGAGTCCTTTAGGTGCCTTTTGGCAAAGTCCAAGCGGGCTGTCATGTGCCTTTTACTGAGGAGTGGCTTCCGTCTGGCACTCTACCATAAAGGCCTGATTGGTGGAGTGCTGCAGAGATGGCTGTCCTTCTGGAAGTTTCTCCCATCTCCACAGATGAACTCTAGAGCTCTGTCAGAGTGACCATCGAGTTCTTGGTCACCTCCCTGACCAAGGCCCTTCTCCCCCGGTTGCTCAGTTTGGTCGGGCGGCCAGCTCTAGAAAGAGTCTTGGTGGTTCCAAACTTCTTCCATTTAAGAATGATGGAGGCCACTGTGTTCTTGGGGACCTTCAATGCAGCAGCACTGTCAACTGTGGGACCTTATATAGACAGGTGTGCCTTTCCAAATCATGTCCAATCAATTGAATTTACCACAGGTGGACTCCAATCAAGTTGTAGAAACATCTCAAGGATGATCAATGGAAACAGGATGCACCTGAGCTCAATTTCGAGTCTCATAGAAAAACCTGTCTTCGCTTTGTCATTATGGGGTATTGCGCATAGATTGCTGAGGATTTTTATTTATTGAATCAATTGTAGAATAAGGCAGGTAGCTTAGTGGTTAAGAGCGTTGTGCCAGTAACCGAAAGGTCGCTGGTTCTAATCCCAGAGCCGACTAGGTGAAAAATCTGTCGATGTGCCCTTGAGCAAGGCACTTAACCCTAATTGCTCCTGTAAATCGCTCTGGATAAGAGCGTCTGCTAAATGACTAAAAATGTTAACGTAACAAAATGTGGAAAAAAATCAAGGTGTCTGAATGCTCTCTTACTACAGTGCCTTTGTAAAGTAATGTTTTTTAAAAAATTCATCCCACTTCTCCACATCTCTCCGAAATTATGCACTTGCACACTATCTCATGAATTTAAAAGCTTCGTATTGGTGTTGGCATTGGCTGGAGAGTTTCCACCATTGTTAAATCCATAACTGGGAGCGTGCAAGTGCACACTTCGGGAGAAAGGAGTGATTATTGGGATGCAACCCATGACTGGGAGTATGCAAGTGCAAGCTTCAGGAGAAGGGTGTGGAATGGCAATGCAGCCTAGGATTATATTCTTTCAACAACACTTCAACTTTCCTCCATTTTCCTCATCTGTAGAATGTTGATTATAAACACTTATACACTTTGTTTGGTGTATAGATTAGGGCCAACTTCTATCTAGACTAAAAAAGCTATGTGTATAGCTGAACAAACAGGGAATGTTAGATGATCAGGTAGCCTACCGCAGGTGGGGGAGCATTACCTAAGGCCTATTTGCAACTACAGTAATGTTGAATCTCACTGATGCTATTTGAAGCCATTTGTGTGCGCAATGCCCATGTAATATTCAAGATCAAAATCAAATAATATTTTATTGGTCGCGTACACATATTTTGCATATGTTATCGTGGGTGTAGCGAAATACTTACACTACCAGTCAAAAGTTTGGACACACCTACTCATTCAAGGGTTTTTCTTAATTAAAAAAAAAAAAAATACATTGTAGAATAATAGTGAAGACATCAAAACTATGAAATAACACATATGGAATCATGTAGTAACCAAAAAACAAATAAAAATATATTTCATATTTGAGATTCTTCAAATAGCCACCCTTTGCCTTGATGACAGCTTTGCACACTCTTGGCATTCTCTCAACCAGCTTCATGAGGTGGTCACCTGGAATGCACTTCAATTAACAGGTGTGCCTTCTTAAAAGTTAATTTGTGGAATTTCTTTCCTTCTTAATGCATTTGAGCCAATCAGTTGTGTTGTGACAAGGTAAGGGGGGTATACAGAAGATAACCCTATTTGGTAAAAGACCAAGTCCATATTATGGCAAGAACAGCTCAAATAAGCAAAGAGAAATTACAGTCCATCATTACTTTAACACATGAAGGTCAGTCAATCCGGAAAATGTCAAGAATTTGAAAGTATTTTAAATTGCAGTCGCAAAAACCATCAAGCGCTATGATGAAACTGGCTCTCATGAGGACCGCCACAGGAAATGAAGACCCACAGTTACCTATGCTGCAGAGGATAAGTTCAGTAGAGTTACCAGCCTCAGATATTGCAGCCCAAATAAATGCTTCACTGTCACGCCCTGACCTACAGAACTCTAGTTAGTTTGGTCAGTGTGTGCATGTTGAGTTCGATGTTGTGGTAGATCTATGTTTAGATCTAGGTTTTCGATTTCTACGTTTGGCCGGGTGTGATTCCCAATCAGAGGCCGCTGTCGCTCGTTGTCTCTGATTGGGGATCATACTTAGGCAGCCAGTGTTCCTACCTGGGTTGTGGGATCTTGTTTGTGCTCGGTGAGTTTGGCTTGTTAGTGTATAGCCTTCTGACGTCACGTTTCGTTGCCTTTTGTTGTTTCTGTATGTTTATTCAGTTTAACATGTATGCATTTCACGCTGCGCCTTGGTCTGACCCGTCTCTCAACGACCGTGACAGAAGATCCCACCAAAAATGGACCAAGCAGCGTGCCCAGGAGCAGACACCCTGGACACAGGTGGGGAAGTCATTTTGGACTTGGGAGGAGATATTGGCTGGTGGAGGACCCTGGGCGAAGGAGGAAGCCCAGACAGGAAAGGAACACAGAAGGCGCCGGCCGAGGAGGAAGCCCGAGAGACAGCCCCAATAACATTTTTGGGGGGGTGCTAAAAAGGGTGGTCGGGGATCGATAAAGAAGAGCCCCGACCACTGCACTCGTGGGGGCTCAGGGAGGATTCCTCACTGGAGGAGGACTGGGCGCGGAGAGTAAAAGACTGGTACAGTCGGAGATCTCTAACGTCAGTTCCCAGTCCGGTACACCTCATGCCTGCGTCTCACACCAAGCTAGTGGTGCGTGTTCCCAGTCCGGTCCGGCCCGTTCCTGCTCCTCGCACCAGACCTGTGGTGCGTGTTTCCAGTCCGGCACGGCCCGTGCCCGTTCCACCGGTGCCTGGTCCAGCACCGGTCAGCTGCTCCACTCCGGCGTCAGAGCAGTCTGCTCCACTGGTGCCCAGTCCAGCTCCGGTCAGCGGCTCCACTCCGGAGCCAGAGCATTCCACTCCACCGGGGTCCAGTCCAGCTCCGGTCAGCGACTCCACTCCGGAGTCAGAGTAGTCCGCTCCACCGGTACCCAGTCCAGCTCCGGTCAGCGGCTCCACTCCGGAGCCAGAGCAGTCCGCTCCACCGGTGTCCAGTTCAGCTCCGGTCAGCGGCTCCACTCCGGGTCCAGACGTCAGCCCCTCTCTAGGTTCTGAGTCTCCCACACCAGGGTCCAGACAGGGATCGGTACATCGTGGGAGGACTGAGAGGGGAAGCTCCACGTTGAGGTCCAGACCAGTCCAGGGGTGCAACGCGGAGTCAGTAAGGGAGGAGACGTCATGCCCGGAGCCGGAGCCGCCACCGAGGCTGGAAGCCCACCCGGACCCTCCCCTGTTAAGTCAGGTTTGTGCGGCCGGAGTCCGCACCTTTGGGGGTACTGTCACGCCCTGACCTACAGAGCTCTGGTTAGTTTGGTCAGGGTGTGCATATTGAGTTCGATGTTGTGGTAGATCTATGTTTAGATCTATGTTTTCGATTTCTACGTTTGGCCGGGTGTGATTCCCAATCAGAGGCAGCTGTCGCTCGTTGTCTCTGATTGGGGATCATACTTAGGCAGCCAGTGTTCCTGCCTGGGTTGTGGGATCTTGTTTGTGCTCGGTGAGTTTGGCTTGTTAGTGTATAGCCTTCCGACGTCATGTTTCGTTGCCTTTTGTTGTTTTTGTATGTTTATTCAGTTTAATAAATATGTATGCATTTCACGCTGCGCCTTGGTCTGACCCGTCTCTCAACGACTGTGACATTCACAGAGTTCAAGTCACAGACACATCTCAACATCAACTGTTCAGAGGGGACTGTGTGAATCAGGCCTTCATGGTCGAATTGCTGCAAAGAAACCACTACTAAAGGACACCAATAAGTAGAAGATACCTGCTTGGGCCAAGAAACACGAGCAATGGACATTAGACAGGTGGAAATTTGTCCTTTGGTCTGGAGTCCAAATTGGAGATTTTTGGTTCCAACCGCCGTGTCTTTGTGAGATGCGGAGGAGGTGTTATGGTGTGGGGGTGCTTTTCTGGTGACACTGTCTGTGATTTATTTAGAATTCAAGGCACACTTAACCAGCATGGCTACCACACCATTCTGCAGCAATACGCAATCCCATCTGGTTTGGGCTTAGTGAGACTATCATTTGTTTTTCAACAGGACAATGACCCAACACACCCCCAGGCTGTGTAAGGGCTATTTTACCAAGAAGGAGAGTGATGGAGTGCTGCATCAGATGACCTGGCCTCCACAATCCCCCGACCTCAACCCAATTGAGATGGTTTCGGATGAGTCGGACGGAAGAGTGAAGGAAAAGCAGCCAACAAGTGCTCAGCATATGTGGGAACTCCTTCAAGACTGTTGAAAAAGCATTCCAGGTGAAGCTGGTTGAGAGAATGCCAAGAGTGTGCAAAGCTGTCATCAAGGCAAAGGGTGGCTATTTGAAGAATCTCAAATATAAAATTCCATATGTTTTATTTCATAGTTTTGATGTCTTCACTATTAGTCTACAATTTAGAAACTTGAATGAGTAGATGTGTCCAAACTTTTAACTGGTACTGTATGTTCCTAGCTCCAACAGTGCAGTAATACATAACAGTACACACAAATCCGAAAAAGAAAGGAGAATTAAGAAATATAGAAATATTAGAACGAGCAATGTTAGAGTCTGGAATATAAATATATTTGTATATGATAGTGTGTATAGACATTATGGACAGTATATGAATAGAAAAGTGGTGTACAGAAGTAGTTACTGTACATATGAAGTGGGTTAAACAGTATGTAAACATTATTAAAGTGACCAGTGTTCAATGACTATGTACATAGGGCAGCAGCCTCTATGGTGCAGGGTAGAGTACCGGGTGGTAGCTGGCTAGTACAGTGACTAAAGTTCTGGGCAGGGTACTGGGCGAAGGCCGGCTAGTGGTGACTATTTAACAGTCTGATGACCTGGAGATAGAAGCTGTTTTTCAGTCTCTCGGTCCCAGCTTTGATGCACCTGTACTGTCTCTGCCTTCTAGATGGTAGCAGGGTGAACAGGCTGTGGCTCGGCTGGCTGAGGTGCTTGATGATCGTCTTGGGCTGACTGCACCACCCTCTGGAGAGCCCTGGGGTTGCGGATGGTGCAGTTGCTGTACCAGGCGGTGATACAGCCCAACAAGATGCTCTCAATGGTGCATCTGTAGAAGTTTGTGAAGGTCTTAGGGGCCAAGCTGAATTTCTTCAGCCTCCTGAAGTTGAAGAAGCGCTGTTGTGCCTTCTTCACCACACTGTCTGTATGGATGGACCATTTCAGGTTGTCAGTGATGTGCATGCAGAGGAACTTAAAGCTATTAACCCTCCACTGCGGCCCCATCGATGTTGATGGGGGCGTGCTCCCTCTGCTGTCTCCTGAAGTCCACGGTCAGCTCCATCATTTTGTTGATATTGACGGAGAGGTAATTTTTCTGGCACCAGAGCTCTCACCTCCTCCCTGTAGGCTGTCTCGTCGTTGTTGGTAATCAGGCCTACCACTGTTGTGTCGTCTGCAAACATGATGATTGAGTGGGAGACGTGGGTGGCCACGCAGTCATGGGAGAACAGGGAGTACAGAAGGGGGCTTGAGCACGCACACTTGTGGGGCCCCCGTGTTGAGGATCAGGGTGGCAGAGGTGTCGTTGCCTACCTTCACCACCTGGGGTCAGCCCGTCAGGAAGTCTAGGACCCAGTTGCACAGGGCCGGGTTCAGACCTAGGGTCCCGAGTTTAGTGATGAGCTTGGAGGGCACTATGGTGTTGAAGGCTGAGCTGTAGTCGATGGACAGCATTCTTATACTGAACAAAAACATAAATGCAACACGTAAAGTGTTGGTCCCATGTTTCATGAGCTGAAATAAAAGATCCCAGAAATGTTCCATATGCACAAAAAGCTTATTTTTCTCAAATTCTGTGCACACATTTGTCTACATCCCTGTTAGTGAGCATTTCTCCTTTGCCAAGATAATCCATCCAACTGACAGGTGTGGCATATCAAGAAGCTGATTAAACAACATGATCATTACACAGGTGTACCTTGTGCTGGGGAAAATAAAAGGCCACAGTTTTGTCACACAACACAATGCCACAGATGTCTCAAGATTTGAGGGAGCGTGAAATTGACATGCTGACTGCAGGAATGTCCACCAAAGCTGTTCCCATAGAATTTAATGTTCATTTCTCTACCATAAGCCGCCTCCAAGGTCATTTTAGAGAATTTGGCAGTACGTCCAACCGGCCTCATAACCGCAGACCACATGTAACCACGCCAGCACAGGACCTCCACATCCGGCTTCTTTACCTGCGGGATTGTCTGAGACCAGCCTCCGGACAGCTGATGAAAGTGTGGGTTTGCACAACTGAAGAATTTCTGCACAAACTGTCAGAAACTGTATCAGGGAAGCTCATCTGTGTGCTCGTCGCCCTCACCAGGGTCTTGACCTGACTGCAATTCGGCGTCGTAACTGACTTCAGTGGGCAGATGCTCACCTTAGATAACCACTAGCACGCTGGAGAAGTGTGCTCTTCATGGATGAATCCCGGTTTCAACTGTACCGGGCAGATGGCAGACAGCATGTATGGCTTTGTGTGGGTGAGCGGTTTGCTGATGTCAGTGTTGTGAACAGAGTGCCCCATGGTGGCGGTGGGGTTATGGTATGGGCAGGCATAAGCTATGGACAATGAACACAATTGCATTTTATTGATGGCAATTTGAATGTACAGAGATACCATTACAAGATCCTGAGGCCCATTGTCGTGCCATTCATTTATTTTTGCATGATAATGGACGGACTCATGTCACAAGGACCTGTAAACAATTCCTGGAATCTGAAAATGTCCCAGGTCCTCCATGGCCTGCATACTCACCAGACATGTCACCCATTGAGCATGTTTGGGAGGCTTTGGATCGACGTGTATGACACCGTGTTCCAGTTCCCGCCAATATCCAGCAACGTAGCCATTGAAGAGCATTTGTGAGGTCAGGCACTGATGTTGGGCGATTAAGCCTGGCTTGCAGTCGGCGTTCCAATTCATCCCAAAGGTGTTGGATGGGGTTGAGGTCAGGGCTCTGTGCAGGCCAGTCAAGTTCTTCCACACCGATCTCAACAAACCATTTCTGTATGGACCTCGCTTTATGCATGGGGTCATTGTCATGCTGAAATAGGAAAGGGCCTTCCCCAAACGGTTGCCACAAAGTTTTGATAATAATGGCGCTGGAGGAGATGGCTGCTGTTTTACGGGCGCCTAACCAATTGTGCTATTATGTTTGTTTCTTCGCCTTATTTTATTGTTTTATTAGTTTTATTTTTTATATTATTTTCATCATTGTTTATTTCTTTTTTTTTTTTTTTTTTTCTTTGGGGGGGTAGACCAGCTTTAATATTGCAGATAGATTGTAACTTCCATCAATGTAATTGTCTGCATCACTTCAAATCCCCCATATGTTTTTCTTTCCAGGACCTTAATGTGCTTCTTCTTGAGCCACTCCTTTGTTGCCTTGGCCGTGTGTTTTGGGTCATTGTCATGCTGGAATACCCATCCACGACCCATTTTCAATGCCCTGGCTGAGGGAAGGAGGTTCTCACCCAAGATTTGACGGTACATGGCTCCGTCCATCATCCCTTTGATTCGGTGAAGTTGTCCTGTCCCCTTAGCAGAAAAACACCCCCAAAGCATATTGTTTCCACCTCCATGTTTGACGGTGGGGATGGTGTTCTTGGGGTCACAGGCAGCATTCCTCCTCCTCCAAACACGGCGAGTTGAGTTGATGCCAAAGAGCTCGATTTTGTTCTCATCTGACCACAACACTTTCACCCAGTTCTCCTCTGAATCATTCAGATGTTCATTGGCAAACTTCAGACGGCCCTGTATATGTGCTTTCTTGAGCATGGGGACCTTGCGGGCGCTGCAGGATTTCAGTCCTTCACGGCATAGTGTGTTACCAATTGTTTTCTTGGTGACTATGGTCCCAGCTGCCTTGAGATCATTGACAAGATCCTCCCGTGTAGTTCTGGGCTGATTCCTCACCGTTCTCATGATCATTGCAACTCCACGAGATGAGATCTTACATGGAGCCCCAGGCCGAGGGAGATTGACAGTTATTTTGTCTTTCTTCCATTTGCGAATAATTGCACCAACTGTTGTCACCTTCTCACCAAGCTGCTTGGTGATGGTCTTGTAGCCCATTCCAGCCTTGTGTAGGTCTACAATCTTGTCCCTGACATCCTTGGAGAGCTCTTTTGTCTTGGCCATGGTGGAGTTTGGATTCTGATTGATTGATTGCTTCTGTGGACAGGTGTCTTTTATACAGGTAACAAGCTGAGATTAGGAGCACTCCCTTTAAGAGTGTGCTCCTAATCTCAGCTCGTTACCTGTATAAAAGACACCTGGGAGCCAGAAAGCTTTCTGATTGAGAGGGGGTGAAATACTTATTTCCCTCATTAAAATGCAAATCAATTTATAACATTTTTGACATGCGTTTTTCTGATTTCTTGTTGTTGTTATTCTGTCTCTCACTGTTCAAATAAACCTACCATTAAAATTATAGACTGATCATTTCTTTGTCGGTGGGCAAATGTACAAAATCAACAGGGGATCAAATACTTTTTTCCCTCACTGTATACATACATATACTTTTTAAAAATATTTCACTTTATTACTTTCCAACACCACCACCCCTTCCCTAATTGGAGTAAACTAGTGAACAACAACGCTTAGGCCTCTACTTCCAGTTTATACATACTATCTACATTTTATGAACACAGTCAATTTTACAATAATTCTATTTTGTTTGTTTTTACTTCTGAACTTCCTCTACCCTCAACCTCTCCGATCATTTTCATGATGTCCATCCGGTTTGCTTCTATATGCCAAATCTTTCTAACTGTGCTCATTCACAAAAGCTCTCAACCCATAACCTATATACTTCATATGGACACAGAATGCTTGACATTAGTTATCTTGTTGTTATTAGTTGTTGTTAGTTGTTATTAGTCCCATCCTTCAGCTCCATTCAACTCCTCCCATCTATCTCTTAACACCGTTCATATTGGATTTCTATTTGCCATATATTTTTCAAATGTACTGAGATGTTTCACTAAAGTTCTGAACCCTTCTATTCTCATTGTTTTTACAGATTGAAAATTGAAAATATTTTTTTATGCTAAAAGTATTATTATATTATTGATCGACTGACTATGACTTTTCAGATCACCCAGTAGTGCTATCTGCAGAGTTAGCGCCAGGTAAATATTGCAATCCTTCATCCATTCCTGGACCTGTGACCAAAAACAAGCTACAAATGGACAGATTGTATCCCCCATATAAATAACATTGTATTGGTAGCAAGAATTTTGTATAATAATTTAAATTGAAAAATGCTATGTTTTGAATTTGCGTATCAGTTCATAAACACTATGCCATGGAATCGGTACGTCATAAATCTCTTCCCAACAATTTTGCAATCTAAATGGGACGGCTGTCAATCCTTTGGTCCTTAAATTAAACTGGTATACTTTTTTATTATCACAATTTTCTTTAACCAATTATGTTCTTTAATGCAGGGCCGACAGACAAGTTCCTTACTTTTACCCCCTTCCACTTTCCTCTTCCATTTTTGCGGTAATGCTGCAATTATTTGGTTATAATTTTGGGTAGAGCAGACATTTCCATATGTTTTTGTTAGCTGCTTGTGCGACATAACTCCACAGTCCTACCTATGATATCATTTACGAAGATTATACCTTTTTTAAACATTTTCAAAAAATATAGTATATAGTTGAAGTCAGAAGTTTACATACACTTAGGTTGGAGTCATTAAAACTTGTTTTCCAACCACTCCACACATTTCTTGTTAACAAACTATAGGTTTGGCAAGTTGCAAATCTACTTTGTGCATGACACAAGTAATTTTTCCAACAATTGTTTACAGACAGATTATTTAGCTTATAATTCACTGTATCACAATTCCAGTGGCTCAGAAGTTTACGTACACTAAGTTGACTGTGCCTTTGAACAGCTTGGAAAATTACAGAAAATGATGTCATGGCTTTAGAATTTTCTGATAGGCTAATTGACATCATTTGAGTCAATTGGAGGTGTACCTGTGGATGTATTTCAAGGCCTACCTTCAAACTCAGTGCCTCTTTGCTTGACATCATGGGAAAATCAAAAGAAATCAGCCAAGACCTCAGAAAAAAATGTGTAGACCTCCACAAGTCTGGTTCATCCTTGGGAGCAATTTCCAAATGCCTGAAGGTACCACGTTCATCTGTACAAACAATAGTACGCAGGTATAAACACCATGGGACCACGGAGCCGTCATACCTCTCAGGAACGAGATGTGTTCTGGCCATAATGACCATCGTTATGTTTGGAGGAAAAAGGGGTATCTTGCAAGCCGAAGAACACATTTACATTTAAATTTAAGTCATTTAGCAGACGCTCTTATCCAGAGCGACTTACCAATTGTGCATTCAACTTATGATAGCCAGTGTGACAACCACCCCAATTTTTTGTTATTATTTTTTATTTTTTATGGGGGGATGGGGGAGGGGGGTTGAAGGATTACTGTTATACTATTCCAGGTATTCCTTAAAGAGGTAGGGTTTCAAGTGTCTCCGGAAGGTGGTCAGAGACTCCACTGTCCTGGCGTCATGGGGGAGCTTGTTCCACCATTGGGGTGCCAGAGCAGCGAATAGCTTTGACTGGGCTGAGCGGGAACTGTGCTTCCGTAGAGGTAGGGGGGCTAGCAGGACAGAGGTGGATGAACGTAGTGCCCTCGTTTGGGTGTAGGGTCTGATCAGAGCCTGATGGTAAGGAGGTGCAGTTCCCCTCACAGCTCCGTAGGCAAGCACCATGGTTTTGTAGTAGATGCGAGCTTCAACTGGAAGCCAGTGGAGTGTGCAGAGGAGCGGGGTGACATGAGAGAACTTGGGAAGGTTGAACACCAGATGGGCTGCAGCGTTCTGGATAAGTTGTAGGGGTTTAATGGCACAGGCAGGGAGCCCAGCCAACAGCGAGTTGCAGTAATCCAGACGGAGATGACAAGTGCCTGGATTAGGACCTGTGCCGCTTTCTGTGTAAGGTAGGGTCGTACTCTGCGAATGATGTAGAGCATGAACCTGCAGGATCGGGTCACCGCTTTGATGTTAGCGGAGAACGACAGGGTGTTGTCCAGGGTCACGCCAAGGTTCTTTGCAATCTGGGAGGAGGATACAATGGAGTTGTCAACCGTGATGACGAGATCATGGAGCGGTCAGTCCTTCCCCGGGAGGAAGAGCAGCTCCGTCTTGCCGAGGTTCAGCTTGAGGTGGTGATCCGACATCCACACTGATATGTCTGCCAGACATGCAGAGATGCGATTCGCCACCTGGTTATCAGAAGGGGGAAAGGAGAAAATTAATTGTGTGTCGTCTGCGTAGCAATGATAGGAGAGCCCATGTGAGGATATGACAGAGCCAAGTAACTTGGTGTATAGAGAGAATAGGAGAGGGCCTAGAACTGAGCCCTGGGGAACACCAGTGGTGAGAGCATGTGGTGCGGAGACAGACTCTCGCCACGCCACCTGGTAGGAGCGACCTGTCAGGTACGATGCAATCCAAGAGTGAGCAGCGCCGGAGATGCCCAACTCGGAGAGGGTGGAGAGTATCAAAGGACAGTATCAAAGGTCTAGAAGGATAAGAGCAGAGGAGAGAGAGTTAGCTTTAGCAGTGCGGAGAACCTCCGTGACACAGAGAAGAGCAGTGTCAGTTGAATGACCAGTCTTGAAAACTGAAGCACGGGGGTGGCAGCGTCATGCTGTGGGGGTGCTTTGCTGCAGGAGGTACTGCTGCACTTCACAAAATAGATGGCATCATGAGGAAGGAAAATTATGTGGATATATTGAAGCAACATCTGAAGACATCAGTCAGGAAGTTAAAGCTTGGTCGCAAATGGGTCTTCCAAATGGACAATGACCCCAAGCATACTTCCAAAGTTGTGGCAAAATGGCTTAAGGACAACAAAGTCAAGGTATTGGAGTGGCCATCACAAAGCCATGACCTCAATCCTATAGAAAATGTGTGGGCAGAACTGAAAAAGTGTGTGCGAGCAAGGAGGCCTACAAACCTGATTCAGTTACACCAGCTCTGTCAGGAGGAATGGGCCAAAATTCACCCAACTTATTGTGGGAAGCTTGTGGAAGGCTACCCTAAATGTTTGACCCAAGTTAAACAATTTAAAGGCAATACTACCAAATACTAATTGAGTGTATGTAAACTTCTGACCCACTGGGAATGTGATGATAGAAATAAAAGCTGAAATAAATCATTCTCTCTACTATTATTCTGACATTTCACATTCTTAAAATAAAGTGTTGATCCTAACTGACCTAAGACACGGAATTGTTACTAGGATTAAATGTCAGGAATTGTGAAAAACTGAGTTTAAATGTATTTGGTTAAGGTGTATGTAAACTTCCGTCTTCAACTGTATTTGAGTTTAACCACAATATTTGTTGCATTATTTGTTCTGTCGTTTCTGGAGGATTAAATTGAAATTGCAACCAACTTTCTATGGCTTGTTTTAGAAATAGTGATATTTGGGAGATGATTTCCTTTTCAAATAACTGAAAGTGAATGGTTGTAATCTGAATAAAGAGAAAAAGGCCATTCTTGAACATGGGGTGAGACAATCTTACTAATTTGCTAGAGAACCAGTTCGGATTTAAGTATAACTTTTGTATGACTGAAGCTTTTAGTGATAGGTCTAATGCTTTAATATTTAATAATTTCTGTCCTCCGAATTAATATTCATTATATAAATAGGCCCATTTAATTTTGTGTGGCTTGCCGTTCCAAATAAAATGGAATATTGTTTTCTCATTTAATTTAAAAAACTGTTCGCTAGGCGTAGGCAAGACCATAAGCAAATAGGTAAACTGGGATAATACTAAAGAGTTAATCAGGGTGATTTTTCCACAAATAGACAGGTATTTAACTTTCCATGGTTGCAAGATCTTCTCTATTTTTGCTAACTTTCTATTACATTTATTGGAGTGAGATCATTTATTTCATTTGGAATATGTATTCTGAGTATATTCACATCACCATCAGACCATTTTATTGCTAAACTACATGGTAATGTAAAAATTGTATTTTTTAGTGATCCAATACGTAAATAATTAGTACATTTATCATAATTTGGTTGTAATCCAGATGTTAGAAAATTTATCTAGATCCTCTATGAGGCTGTGGAGGGATTCAAGTTGTGGATTTAAAAGAAAACATGAATCATCAGTGAATGACACCTTTGTTTTTAAGCCCTGGATTTCTAGTACCTTGATATTATTGTTGGATCTGATTTTAATAGCTGACATTTCGATGGTCATAATAAATAGATATGCTGATAGTGGACAACCTTGTTTTACTCCTCTTGACAGTTTAAAACTTTCTGAGAAATAGTCATTATTTACTATTTTACACCTAGGGTTACTATACATGATTTTAACCCATTTTATAAGAGATTCTCCAAAATTGAAATGCTCCAGGCATTTATATATAAACTCCAGTCGAACTTTATCAAATGCCTTTTCAAAGTCTGCTATGAATAGCAGGCCTGGTTTCCCAGATTTTTCATAGTGTTCTTTTGTTTCCAGTACTTGCCTTATATTATCTCCAATGTATCGTCCATGTAAAAAACCTGTCTGATTAGAATGTAATTGTATGCTGTAGCATTAAGATTTCCCTTCCCTGGAACTAAGGGGCCTAGCCCGAACAATCAAACACAGCCCCATGCCATTATTCCTCCTCTACCAAACTTTACAGTTGGCACGATGCATTCGGGTAGGTAGCGTTCTACTGGCATCCGCCAAACCCAGATTCATCCGTCGGACTGCCAGATGGTGAAGCGTGATTCATCACTCCAGAGAATGCGTTTCCTCTGCTCCTGAGTCCAATGGCGGCGAGCTTTAAACCACTCCAGCCGACGCTTGGCATTGCGCATGGTGATCTTAGGCTTGTGTGCGGCTGCTCGGCAATGGAAACCCATTTCATGAAGCTCCCGACAAACAGTTCTTGTGCTGACGTTGCTTCCAGAGGCAGTTTGGAACTAGGTAGTGAGTGTTGCAACGAGGACAGAAGATTTTTTACGCTCTACTCGCTTCAGCAATCTTTAGTCCCGTTCTGTGAGGTTGTGTGGCCTACCACTTCTCGGCTAAGCCATTGTTGCTTCTAGACGTTTCCACTTCAAAATAACAGTACTTAAGTTGACTGGGGCAGCTCTAGCAGGGCAGAAGTTTGACGAACTGACTTGTTGGAATGGTGGCATCCTATGACGGTGACTCGTTGAACGTCACTAAGCTTTTCAGTAATGCCATTGTACTGCCAGTGTTTAACTATGGAGATTGCATGGCTGTGTGCTCGGTTTTATACACCTGTCAGCAACGGGTGTGGCTGAAATAGCCGAATCCACTAATTTGAAGGGGTGTCCATATACTTTTATATACAGTGGGGGAAAAAAGTATTTAGTCAGCCACCAATTGTGCAAGTTCTCCCACTAAAAAATATGAGAGAGGCCTGTAATTTTCATCATAGGTACACGTCAACTATGACAGACAAAATGAGATTTTTTTCCCAGAAAATCACATTGTAGGATGTTTTATGAATTTATTTGCAAATTATGGTGGAAAATAAGTATTTGGTCACCTACAAACAAGCAAGATTTCTGGCTCTCACAGACCTGTAACTTCTTCTTTAAGAGGCTCCTCTGTCCTGTATTAACCTGTATTAATGGCACCTGTTTGAACTTGTTATCAGTATAAAAAACACCTGTCCACAACCTCAAACAGTCACACTCCAAACTCCACTATGGCCAAGACCAAAGAGCTGTCAAAGGACACCAGAAACAAAATTGTAGACCTGCACCAGGCTGGGAAGACTGAATCTGCAATAGGTAAGCAGCTTGGTTTGAAGAAATCAACTGTGGGAGCAATTATTAGGAAATGGAAGACATACAAGACCACTGATAATCTCCCTCGATCTGGGGCTCCACGCAAGATCTCACCACGTGGGGTCAAAATGATCACAAGAACGATGAGCAAAAATCCCAGAACCACACGGGGGGACCTAGTGAATGACCTGCAGAGAGCTGGGACCAAAGTAAAGCCTACCATCAGTAACACACTACGCCGCCAGGGACTCAAATCCTGCAGTGCCAGACGTGTCCCCCTGCTTAAGCCAGTACATGTCCAGGCCCGTCTGAAGTTTGCTAGAGTGCATTTGGATGATCCAGAAGAGGATTGGGAGAATGTCATACGGTCAGATGAAACCAAAATAGAACTTTTTGGTAAAAACTCAACTCGTCGTGTTTGGAGGACAAAGAATGCTGAGTTGCATCCAAAGAACACCATACCAACTGTGAAGCATGGGGGTGGAAACATCATGCTTTGGGGCTGTTTTTCTGCAAAGGGACCAGGACGACTGATCCGTGTAAAGGAAATAATGAATGGGGCCATGTATCGTGAGATTTTGAGTGAAAACCTCCTTCCATCAGCAAGGGCATTGAAGATGAAACGTGGCTGGGTCTTTCAGCATGACAATGATCCCAAACACACCACCCGGGCAACGAAGGAGTGGCTTCGTAAGAAGCATTTCAAGGTCCTGGAGTGGCCTAGCCAGTCTCCAGATCTCAACCCCATACAAAATCTTTGGAGGGAGTTGAAAGTCCGTGTTGCCCAGCGACAGCCCCAAAACATCACTGCTCTAGAGGAGATCTGCATGGAGGAATGGGCCAAAATACCAGCAACAGTGTGTGAAAACCTTGTGAAGACTTACAGAAGACGTTTGACCTGTGTCATTGCCAACAAAGGGTATATAACAACGTATTGAGAAACTTTTGTTATTGACCAAATACTTATTTTCCACCATAATTTGCAAATAAATTCATAAAAAATCCTACAATGTGATTTTCTGGATTTTTTTTCTAATTTTGTCTGTCATAGTTGACGTGTACCTATGATGAAAATTACAGGCCTCTCTCATCTTTTTAAGTGGGAGAACTTGCACAATTGGTGGCTGACTAAATACTTTTTTCCCCCACTGTATATAGTGTATCTGTGACCAACAGATGCATATCTGTATTCACGGTCATGTGAAATCCATAGATTAGGGCCTAATGAATTTATTTCAGTTGACTGATTTCCTTGCATGAACTGTAACTTAGATAAATCTTTGAAATTGTTGCATATTGCGTTCATGTTTTTGTTCAGTAGGTATTCATTAGGTATTCATAGGTATTCATTTTGTCCAGATGACGATTAAATCATCCATTGATCTGTTGGAGCAGTATGCAAATTGTAGTGGGTCTAGGGTGTCGGGTAAGGTGGAGGTGATATGATCTGTAACTAGCCTCTCAAAGTACTTCATGATGACAGTATACCCACTGCAGTAACCCCCACCTCACCTCTCCTCTCCAACCCCCCCACCCTCCCACACACACAAACATCTCTTTCCCCTTTCTCCTCTCTCTCTCTCTCTCTCTCTCTCTCTCTCTCTCTCTCTCTCTCTCTCTCTCTCTCTCTCTCTCTCTCTCTCATTCACTCACTCACACACACACACACTTCCAGCATAACCACTGCAGTGAGCTGGGAGGAGAATTCCACAGCTGCATTGGTGCTGCTAGTAGATTCATGGAATCATGAGATGTTTCTTCTCTCCCTCACATGTTGTCTTACTGTCGCAGTGTCAGTCAAGGTAGCAGTATTTCTCTCTCTTGCTCTCTGTCTGTGGAGCTCAACCATTTCCCTCTCCCCCCTCTCTCGCTCTCTCTCTCTCTTTCTCTCTCTCTGGACCTACCCCCTTCTCCCCCCTCTCTCGCTCTCTCTCTCTTTCGATCTCTCTGGACCCCCCCCTCTCTCTCTCTCTCTGGACCTACCCCCTTCCCCCCTCGCTCTCTCTCTCTGGACCTAAACCCTCTCCCTGTCTCTGTCTTACTCTCTAGCTCTCTTTCACACACACCCCTCCCGCCTCTTCGTTCTGATGTCACATAATTTTTTTTTTTGCAGCATTTAATCTTGTCATCCTCCATCTCTTCTATGTCCCATGTTCTCTCTCTCTCTCTCTCTCTCTCTCTCTCTCTCTCTCTCTCTCTCTCTCTCTCTCTCTCTCTCTCTCCCCTTCTCTCTCTTTCTTTCTCTCTTTCCCTTCCTGTTCTTTTCTCCTCCCCCGCACTCTAGCACTTAGCACAGCTGCGGGAAGCACTGCCGCACTGTGTTTTTCCTGTCTTGATCCCCCTCTCTCTCTGTCCTCCCTCTTTCTGTCTCTTGATCCCTCGCTCTAGTCTTCCCCCTTCTCTCTATCTCTCCTCACTCTCTCCCCCTTTCTTCTCTCTCACACACATACTCTGCTGAGCTCTGCTTTCCCATGACAATGGCGGATTCCCCAAACACCCACACACACACACACACCGGCAGAGACGATATTGTTTCTCTTAGAAGAATGTACCTGAACACAGCAGGTAGGCACCCTCTTCACAGTTCCCTATCTGTTCCTCACAGCTCTGTGTAGCCTCTGTCTGCATTCAGTCAGGTGTGTGGGTCTCTCCCCATACTAACACACCCAGGCACACACTACGTCTGCATGCTATGGGTCCCCCTCCATCCACTCAGTTGGGAGATCAGTGCTTTGTTGAGCCCTTGAGCTAGTCAGGCTTGCCATAGATATTGATGATGGTAACCATAGATTGTGTGTACCCACCCTTTATGTTACTGATAACCTATAAGCTGGGCCTACAGTTACAACACTATGGGACTTCAGATGACAGTGCTAAGGGGCTTGAGAATGGAGCGCATCTGTGATGCACCAAACATATCTCTAGCACTAGTCATTTGTAAGAAAGTGTATTCTGACTCTTTTAATAAGTGCACATTGGTTAAGTTCATACTCCGTTTAAGTTCACATTGGATAAGTGCATATGAAACCGACCTCAGTGTACTAGCTTAGCAGTATAGCATCCTCCCTCAGTACAACTCATGGTAAACTGTCCATACCACGGCTCTAACCTGGGGCCTTCTGTCTCGCTAACACAACATGCAAAAGGATCCAATTCGCTAGCACCATTGGCAACATTTCAAGCTAGGTGTGGAGTGAGTTTACAGCACGTTCTTATATCCGTTACACATACTCTGTTTAACACTAGTAGAGCCGAGTGAGTCATTTTGACACAATATTACTGTCAAATTCTAATATCTCTGCCATTTTTAAAGTAATACCCCTTCGTCCTTGACTTTTTAAGACTTTCGATATCACAAACAGAATTTGTGTTATAAACAGTTTTAAGTGGACAGCTGCCATTCGTTTCATAGGCTACTTGACTGCATAACCACGTGTGTGTGTGTGTGTGTGGACTGCATATCCCCCTGTCACACAAAATCATGTTTATCACGTCCAATCTCTCCAGTCATCGCCCAATTAATTCCTATGCTTCTGTTTCCAGTGTGTGTGTCTCTGTGTGTGTGTCTTGCCTTTAGATTATGTTTTATGTCATACGCCTTTTCCTGGGAGTTTTTCTTTTCTCTCTCGCTGTGTGTGTGTGTGCACGTGCGAATGTGTGTGTGTGGCTGCAGCTGCTGAAGAGCGTTGGCCCCTAGGGGACAGTAGGGACTGACTGGGACACTAATGAAGCGTCTCTCTCTCTCTCTTCATTTTCACTCTCTCTCAATGTTCTCTCTCTCTCTCTCTCTCTCTCTCTCTCTCTCTCTTCCCCTCTCTCTTCTCATTAAGAGGCTTATTTAATAGAGCAGCATCCAAAGGGGATCTAGATAAAAACTATCACCCTGGGGGGACCGACCACAGTTAAACCAGGAGGGAGACCCCAAGGAGACTGCAATGAACCATGAGACTAGAGAGGGACCGCAATGGAACCACAAGCCCTAGAAAAGGACCGCAATGGAACCATGAGACTAGAGAAGTACCGCAATGGAACCACAAGCCCTAGAGAGGGACTGCAATGGAACCATGAGACTAGAGAGGGACCGCAATGGAACCACAAGCCCTAGAGAGGGACTGCAAATGGAACCATGAGACTAGAGAGGGACCGCAATGGAACCATGAGACTAGAGAGGGACCGCAATGGAACCATGAGATGAGAGAGGGAGCGCAATGGAACCATGAGATGAGAGAGGGACTGCAATGGAACCATGAGACTAGAGAAGGACCGCAATGGAACCATGAGACGAGAGAGGGACCGCAATGGAACCATGAGACTAGAGAGGGACCGCAATGGAACCATGAGATGAGAGAGGGACCGCAATGGAACCACAAGCCCTAGAAAAGGACCGCAATGGAACCATGAGACTAGAGAGGGACCGCAATGGAACCACAAGCCCTAGAGAGGGACTGCAAATGGAACCATGAGACTAGAGAGGGACCGCAATGGAACCATGAGACTAGAGAGGGACCGCAATGGAACCATGAGATGAGAGAGGGACCGCAATGGAACCATGAGAATAGAGAGGGACCGCAATGGAACCATGAGATGAGAGAGGGAGCGCAATGGAACCATGAGATGAGAGAGGGACTGCAATGGAACCATGAGACTAGAGAAGGACCGCAATGGAACCATGAGACGAGAGAGGGACCGCAATGGAACCATGAGACTAGAGAGGGACCGCAATGGAACCATGAGATGAGAGAGGGACCGCAATGGAACCATGAGATGAGAGAGGGAGCGCAATGGAACCATGAGACTAGAGAGGGACCGCAATGGAACCATGAGACTAGAGAGGGACCGCAATGGAACCATGAGACTAGAGAGGGACCGCAATGGAACCATGAGACGAGAGAGGGACCGCAATGGAACCATGAGACTAGAGAGGGACCGCAATGGAACCATGAGACTAGAGAGGGACCGCAATCAAACCATGACCCTAGAGATGGAGCGCAATGGAACCATGAGACTAGAGAAGGACCGCAATGGTACCATGAGATGAGAGAGGGACCGCAATGGAACCATGAGATGAGAGAGGGAGCGCAATGGAACCATGAGATGAGAGAGGGAGCGCAATGGAACCATGAGACTAGAGCGGGACCGCAATGGAACCATGAGACTAGAGAGGGACCGCAATGGAACCATTAGACTAGAGAGGGACCGCAATGGAACCACAAGCCCTAGAGAGGGACCGCAATGGAACCATGAGACTAGAGAGGGACCGCAATCAAACCATGACCCTAGAGACGGAGCGCAATGGAACCATGAGACTAGAGAAGGACCGCAATGGTACCATGAGATGAGAGAGGGACCGCAATGGAACCATGAGATGAGAGAGGGAGCGCAATGGAACCATGAGATGAGAGAGGGACCGCAATGGAACCATGAGACTAGAGAGAGACCGCAATTGAACAATGAGACTAGAAAGGGACTGCAATGGAACCATGAGACTAGAGAGGAACCGCAATGGAACCATGAGACTAGAGAGGGACCGCGATGGAACCACAAGCCCTAGAGAGGGACCGCAATGGAACCATGAGACTAGAGAGGGACCGCAATCAAACCATGACCCTAGAGACGGAGCGCAATGGAACCATGAGACTAGAGAGGGACCGCAATGGAACCATGAGACGAGAGAGGGACCGCAATGGAACCATGAGATGAGAGAGGGACTGCAATGGAACCATGAGACTAGAGAAGAACCGCAATGGAACCATGAGATGAGAGAGGGATCGCAATGGAACCATGAGACTAGAGAGGGACCGTAATGGAACCATGAGATGAGAGAGGGACCACAATGGCACCATGAGATGAGAGAGGGAGCGCAATGGAACCATGAGATGAGAGAGGGACCGCAATGGAACCATGAGTCTAGAGAGGGGCCGCAATCGAACCATGACCCTAGAGATGGACCGCAATGGAACCATGAGACTAGAGAGGGACCGCAATGGAAACATGAGACGAGAGAGGGACCGCAATGGAACCATGAGACGAGAGAGGGACCGCATTTGAGGCAAGAGCCAGAAGAGGACTGAACTGAGTTTACATTAGGACCAAGAAGCTGAGACAGTATGGAGACCCAGAGTGGGACTGTATGTGTGGTGTGTGCCTCAATGTATACATGAATGGACACGTGACACCATTCATTCCTATGTGAAGACTAGCGCATTGAATCCAAATAACGTTGGTTAAGACGGCATCTCATGGAGACATAACATGCGCAATTGGAGCTTCTCCGTGAAGTGACGTTGCAGACTAGCTCAGTGCTGCCCCCTCTCATTGAGTAACTCAGACATAATTAAAACATCATCAATAAATAACACATTGATAATCAATTAATTAAATAATTAAATATAGCTGGGCAATATAATTATTGGTTGATTGATTGATTCTAACTGAGTTCACTTGGGGTGGGTTCTATGGGGCTTCCTGATTGAGGGCCAATCCCAAATGACACCCTATTCCCTAGAATAGTGCACTACTTTTGACCAGAACCTCTATGTATTGTAGTGCACTGTCCAGTGAATGGGGTGTCATTTGAGACGCAGATTCCCTGAAATGACTGGTGAGCTCTCTGTGTTTGTGGGGTCACCTTACTTGGTTAGTCTACTATTGCTTATACGTTTATAAATTGCCTGGCTGGGCTGATGAGACAGTGGATTGCACAGTCAGATGGAACAGAGTAAATAGGCATTTTAACGTCATAGATTTAGCTGGTGGTAACTTGTGGAATAGACACCAGCTGGAATGCGGTTTTAACCAATCAGCATTCAGGATTAGACCCACCAGTTGTATATATGATGATGTATAGACTACTAGAACATGTGACTTACAGTCATATAGGGGTTGGATGAACAGTATTCGGTGGTTGATGTTTGAGTCTAATGTTAATTTCAAGTTGTATATCTATGTATATCCAAATGTCCATGTCGCCAGCAAACTTCTACTGCTACCTCCTTAGTATAGTAGGTAAACCTTGACCGAGCCAGAACAGCCCATAGGGCTATCTCCTATTTCTGTAGCGTGAGACATCTTGATGTACAAGGACACTAATAGTCCTTAGTATGAAGTATAATAATATATTTGCAAAGCATACTCAACAGTATGCTAGTATGAATATTGGGACACACTTGTTTACGGGATGTGCTCTTGTCAGGAATGACGTCAATAGGGTTTTTAAGGAGGAGAGCAGAATTGTTTACTGAAGACATTTCGTACCCTTCTCTATATGCCCCTTTTAGAATCCATTATGCATTCCATTGCATTCAGAACCACAATAACCAAGACAGGCTTTCATCACATCATCCATTCAGTCACTGTAGCACTATGTTCTTGAAATCATCCTACATTTGGTTGCCTTTAAAGGGAGATGTGGAATGGGGTCAGGTTAACAAAGAACAAAAAAAACGACTATAGCCCAGACTTTAAATGGGGCCCTCTCTGATTGGATACAACTAGCTAACTAGCTCTGGACCCGTAGTTAGCAAGCGTATAAGAGTAGGAGTGCTGATCTAGGATCAGGTCCTCACCACGTCCATAATGATAGGGTTCATTATGACCTAAAAGGCTTAGCTGATCCCAGATCCACATTCCTACTCTGAGTGAGCTCAGACTGACAAGGGGCTCTTAAAAAAAGTCTTAAGTTAAAAATCCATATATAAGAACTAGTCAAAGATGAGCGTAAATTAGAAAATAATTAGGAGGAGGGGGAGGGGTATTTAAGGTGTGGATGATAGAAAGAGGGAGGATCTCAACCCCCCCTCAACTCCCAAAGCGCATCCCACCTCTATTACTTCAATTTAAGGGCTGGATAGTTGAATGCTGGGAAGGGGGTGGGTGGAATGACTTTGCATGTGTTAGTTGTGCCATAATTTGTAACGGCTCTGTCCTTGAAATAGTAGATTCATGGAATCATGAGATGTTTCTTCTCTCCCTCACATGTTGTCTTACTGTCGCAGTGTCAGTCAAGGTAGCAGTATTTCTCTCTCTTGCTCTCTCTCTGTGGAGCTGAACCATTTCCCTCTCCCCCCCCCTCTCTCTTTCTCTCTCTCTGGACCTACCCCCTTCTCCCCCTCTCTCTCTCTTTCTCTCTCTCTGGACCTACCCCCTTCTCCCCCCTCTCTCGCTCTCTCTCTCTCTCTCTCTCTTTCTCTTTCACTCTCTCTGGACACACCCCCTTCTCCACCCCCCACCCCTCCCTCTCTCTCTCTCTGGACCTACCCCCTTCTTCCCCCCCTCCCCCTCTCTCTCTGGACCTACCCCTCTCCCTGTCTATTTCACACACACCTCTCCCGCCTCTTCGTTCTGATGTCACATAATTTTTTCCAGTCCCACTATTATTTGTGCATAATTTAATCTTGTCATCCTCCATCTCTTCTATGTCCCATGTTCTCTCTCTCTCTCTCTCTCTCTCTCTCTCTCTCTCTCTCTCTCTCTTGTTCTATTCCATAACCCTACCTTAGTGTTCCCTGTCAGATTTATAAATAGCTGCTATACCCCACCTTCCTCCCTCGCTCTCTGCCTCCCTTTTTCCCTCTCTCTCTCTCCCTCTCTCTCTCTTTCTTTCTCTCTTTCCCTTCCTGTTCTTTTCTCCTCCCCCGCACTCTAGCACTTAGCACAGCTGCGGGAAGCACTGCCGCACTGTGTTTTTCCTGTCTTGATCCCCCCCTCTCTCTGTCCTCCCTCTTTCTGTCTCTTGATCCCTCGCTCTAGTCTTCCCCCTTCTCTCTATCTCTCCTCACTCTCTCCCCCTTTCTTCTCTCTCACACACATACTCTGCTGAGCTCTGCTTTCCCATGACAATGGCGGATTCCCCAAACACCCACACACACACCGGCAGAGACGATATTGTTTCTCTTAGAAGAATGTACCTGAACACAGCAGGTAGGCACCCTCTTCACAGTTCCCTGTCTGTTCCTCACAGCTCTGTGTAGCCTCTGTCTGCATTCAGTCAGGTGTGTGGGTCTCTCCCCATACTAACACACCCAGGCACACACTACGTCTGCATGCTATGGGTCCCCCTCCATCCACTCAGTTGGGAGATCAGTGCTTTGTTGAGCCCTTGAGCTAGTCAGGCTTGCCATAGATATTGATGATGGTAACCATAGATTGTGTGTACCCACCCTTTATGTTACTGATAACCTATAAGCTGGGCCTACAGTTACAACACTATGGGACTTCAGATGACAGTGCTAAGCGGCTTGAGAATAGAGCACATCTGTGATGCACCAAACATATCTCTAGCACTAGTCATTTGTAAGAAAGTGTATTCTGACTCTTTTAATAAGTACCACATTGGTTAAGTTCATACTCCGTTTAAGTTCACATTGGATAAGTGCATATGAAACTGACCTCAGTGTGCTAGCTTAGCAGTATAGCATCCTCCCTCAGTACAACTCATGGTAAACTGTCCATACCACGGCTCTAACCTGGGGCCTTCTGTCTCGCTAACACAACATGCAAAAGGATCCAATTCGCTAGCACCATTGGCAACATTTCAAGCTAGGTGTGGAGTGAGTTTACAGCACGTTCTTATATCCGTTACACATACTCTGTTTAACACTAGTAGAGCCGAGTGAGTCATTTTGACACAATATTACTGTCAAATTCTAATATCTCTGCCATTTCTAAAGTAATGCCCCCCTTCGTCCTTGACTTTTTAAGACTTTCGATATCACAAACAGAATTAGTGTTATAAACAGTTTTAAGTGGACAGCTGCCATTCGTTTCATAGGCTACATGACTGCATAACCACGTGTGTGTGTGTGTGTGGACTGCATATCCCCCTGTCACACAAAATCATGTTTATCACGTCCAATCTCTCCAGTCATTGCCCAATGAATTCCTTTGCTTCTGTTTCCAGTGTGTGTGTCTCTGTGTGTGTGTCTTGCCTTTAGATTATGTTTTATGTCATACGCCTTTTCCTGGGAGTTTTTCTTTCTAATTATGCCAAGTTCTCTGTGGAGCTCCCCTCTCTCGCTGTGTGTGTGTGTGCGCGTGCGCATGTGTGTGTGTGGCTGCAGCTGCTGAATAGCGGTGGCCCCTAGGGGACAGTAGGGACTGACTGGGACACTAATGAAGCGTCTCTCTCTCTCTCTTCATTTTCACTCTCTCTCAATGTTCTCTCTCTCTCTCTCTCTCTCTCTCTCTCTCTCTCTCTCTCTCTCTCTCTCTCTCTCTCTCTCTCTCTCTCTCTCTCTCTCTCTCTCTCTCTCTCTCTCTCTCTCTCTCTCTCTCTCTCTCTCTCTCTCTCTCTCTCTCTCTCTCTCTCTCTTCCCCTCTCTCTTCTCATTAAGAGGCTTATTTAATAGAGCAGCATCCAAAGGGGATCTAGATAAAAACTATCACCCTGGGGGGACCGACCACAGTTAAACCAGGAGGGAGACCCCAAGGAGACTGCAATGAACCATGAGACTATAGAGGGACTGCAATCGAACCATGAGACTAGAGAGGGACCGCAATGGAACTATGAGACTAGAGAGGGATCGCAATGGAACCATGAGACTAGAGAGGGACCGCAATGGAACTATGAGACGAGAGAGGGACCGCAATGGAACCATGAGACTAGAGAGAGACCGCAATGGAACCACAAGCCATAGAGAGGGACCTCAATGGAACCATGAGACTAGAGAGGGACCGCAATCAAACCATGACCCTAGAGACGGACCGCAGTGGAACCATGAGACTAGAGAAGGACCGCAATGGAACCATGAGACTAGAGCGGGACTGCAATGGAACCATGAGACTAGAGAGGGACCGCAATGGAACCATGAGACTAGAGAGGGACCGCAATGGAACCATGAGACTAGAGAGGGACCACAATGGAACCACAAGCCCTAGAGAGGGACCGCAATGGAACCATGAGGCTAGAGAGGGACTGCAATCAAACCATGACCCTAGAGACGGACCGCAATGGAACCATGAGACTAGAGTGGGACCGCAATGGAACCATGAGACTAGAAAGGGACTGCAATGGAACCATGAGACTAGAGAGGGACCACAATGGAACCATGAGACTAGAGAGGGACCGCAATGGAACCACAAGCCCTAGAGAGGGACCGCAATGGAACCATGAGACTAGAGAGGGACTGCAATGGAACCATGAGACTAGAGATGGACCGCAATGGAACCATGAGACGAGAGAGGGACCGCAATGGAACCATGAGACTAGAGAGGGACCGCAATGGAACCATGAGACTAGAGAGGGACCGCAATGGAACCATGAGACGAGAGAGGGACCGCAATGGAACCATGAGACGAGAGAGGGACCGCAATGGAACCATGAGACGAGAGAGGGACCGCAATTGAGGCAAGAGCCAGAAGAGGACTGAACTGAGTTTACATTAGGACCAAGAAGCTGAGACAGTATGGAGACCCAGAGTGGGACTGTATGTGTGGTGTGTGCCTCAATGACTGTATACATGAATGGACAAAGCCATTGATCACGTGACACCATTCATTCCTATGTGAAGACTAGCGCATTGAATCCAAATAACGTTGGTTAAGACGGCATCTCGTGGAGACATAACATGCGCAGTTGGGGCTTCTCCGTGAAGTGACGTTGCAGACTAGCTCAGTGCTGCCCCCTCTCATTGAGTAACTCAAGTTGAAGGCCAACCGGGGTACTGCAGGCTGCCATTAGGCAACTAAATAATCCTTATAACTTCTTCTGTGTGGGATTTTAAAATAATCAGTTCAAGGACATACATCTGCTGTATTAGAAGCAACTATTGGTACCATGACTGTCTTCTAAACATGTTTTTACTTACACGAAGATTACCCACGAAGATTGGCATTTTTCCATTCACTATAATGGGGGATCCTGTTTTCTGCAAACAATGCCTGCAGTACCGCAGTCGGCCTTGAACTTCCGTGGCTTCAATAAGAGGGGGCAGTCATTCTCCCTTGGTTTGCGTGTGTGTGTGTGTGGACTTTATTGCTAGTCAAAGAGAGAGAGTATGTGTGTGTTAATGTGAGGACATGAAATCACAACCCGCCATCACGTCGGTTGAATTCTTAAGCAACTTGCACAAATTTTATTAGTGCAGGAAAAACACAGTACAGGGGTGTTTCATGTGCATTCTCTCTCCAAACACCATTTTTATATAATATATTTATATATACTATCCCTCCCCCACCTTTCGTAGTTTGAAATGCCAAAACACAGAAGGGGGAATCAAAGCAATAAAACACAATAAATCTAATCAAATGCGACCTCAATTTGAAATACATTTTACATTACATTTACATTTTAGCAGACGCTCTTATCCAGAGCAACTAGGATTAAGTGCCTACATCGACAGATTTTTCACCTAGTCGGCTTGGGGATTAGAACCCGCAACCTTTCAGTTACTGGCACAACGTTCTTACCCACTAAGCTACCTGCCACCCTTACACCAAGATGTAGGATCTTAATTTGAGCCAGTTTGCTACAGCAAGAAAATAACCCTGAAGCAATAGGAAATGTGAATTATTATGTGGATTATATAATTTATGGACATTTTTGTAGGGGTTGATACATTTTTCATAAGGGAAAATCAAGTCTGAAATTTCTAAGTGGAAATTACAAACTTCAGAAGCCTTTTAAAACCTCAAATAAACTACAAGTTTGAAATGTCCTGCATTGCAGGAAAGTTCTCCTGCAACAGGGTGATCAAATTAAGATCCTACATCTGTACTCAAAAATAAACAAAACAAAAGTGTATAGGTATTGTAGGTAGTTAGATATTCACATAAATAAACCACAGACATAATTAAAACATCATCAATAAATAACACATTGATAATCAATTAATTAAATAATTAAATATAGCTGGGCAATATAATTATTGGTTGATTGATTGATCCTAACTGAGTTCACTTGGGGTGGGTTCTATGGGGCTTCCTGATTGAGGGCCAATCCCAAATGACAGCCTATTCCTTAGAATAGTGCACTACTTTTGACCAGAACCTCTATGTATTGTAGTGCACTGTCCAGTGAATGGGGTGTCATTTGAGATGCAGATTCCCTGAAATGACTGGTGAGCTCTCTGTGTTTGTGGGGTCTCCTTATTTGGTTAGTCTACTATTGCTTATAAGTTTATAAATTGCCTGGCTGGGCTGATGAGACAGTGGATTGCGCAATCAGATGGAACAGAGTAAATAGGCATTTTAACATCATAGATTTAGCCGGTGGCAACTTGTGGAATAGACACCAGCTGGAATGCGGTTTTAACCAATCAGCATTCAGGATTAGACCTACCAGTTGTATATATGATGATGTATAGACTACTAGAACATGTGACTTACAGTCATATAGGGGTAGGATGAACAGTATTTGGTGGTTGATGTTTGAGTCTAATGTTAATTTCAAGTTGTATATCTATGTATATCCAAATGTCCATGTCGCCAGCAAACTTCTACTGCTACCTCCTTAGTATAGTAGGTAAACCTTGACCGAGCCAGAACAGCCCATAGGGCTATCTCCTATTTCTGTAGCGTGAGGCAGCTTGATGTACAAGGACACTAATAGTCCTTAGTATGAAGTATAATCATATATTTGCAAAGCATACTCAACAGTATGCTAGTATGAATATTGGGACACACTTGTTTACGGGATGTGCTCTTGTCAGGAATGACGTCAATAGGGTTTTTAAGGAGGAGAGCAGAATTGTTTACTGAAGACATTTCGTACCCTTCTCTATATGCCCCTTTTAGAATCCATTATGCATTCCATTGCATTCAGAACCACAATAATCAAGACAGGCTTTCATCACATCATCCATTCAGTCACTGTAGCACTATGTTCTTGAAATCATCCTACATTTGGTTGCCTTTAAAGGGAGATGTGGAATGGGGTCAGGTTAACAAAGAACTAAAAAAACGACTATAGCCCGGACTTTAAATGGGGCCCTCTCTGATTGGATACAACTAGCTAACTAGCTCTGGACCCGTAGTTAGCAAGTGTATAAGAGTAGGAGTGCTGATCTAGGATCAGGTCCTCGCCTCGTCCATAATGATAGGGTTCATTATGACCTAAAAGGCTTAGCTGATCCCAGATCCACATTCCTACTCTGAGTGAGGTCCGACTGACAAGGGGCTCTTAGAAAAAGTCTTAAATTAAAAATCCATATATAAGAACTAGTCAAAGATAAGCATAAATGAGAAAATACTTAGGAGGAGGGGGAGGGGTATTTAAGGTGTGGATGATAGAAAGAGGGAGGATCTCAAACCCTCCCCCGGCTCCCAAACCACATCCCACCTCTATTAATTCAATTTAAGGGCTGGATAGTTGAATGCTGGGAAGGGGGTGGGTGGAATGACTTTGCGTGTGTTAGTTGTGCCTTAATTTGTAACGGCTCTGTCCTTGAAATAGAAAAGTGGTTTAATTCCAATAATAATACTATTAATTAGTAGTGAGATTAAAGCGGAAGGAGTCTGGGCTTTCAGGAGCAGTTCAGTGTGCTACATACGAGGGGAGGGGAGGTGTGTGGGGGTATGTGCAATCATGGTCCCGACGGGCAGAAGGATCGGTTCTGTGCGTAGGAAGTATGTGTGAGTGTGCATGTGTGTTTGTGCAGACTTCAGTGTCAAGTGTGTTAGACTTTTGCCAGGTTTGCGCGATTGTGTGCGTAGGCATGGACGTGTAACTCCTATTGTTATATATAGGTACTGTGTGACTGTGCTGTGAGGGCGTTAGTTTTCAACTATTTTTCCTCTTTATCTCTCCTCATTCCTTTTCTTGTCCTTTCTCTATCCTCCTACCTCTCTCTCTCTCTCTCTCTCTCTCTCTCTCTCTCTCTCTCTCTCTCTCTCTCTCTCTCTCTCTCTCTCTCTCTCTCTCTCTCTCTCTCTCTCTCTCTCTCTCTCTCTCTCTCTCTCTCTCTCTCTCTCTCTCTCTCTCTCTCTCTCTCTCTCTCTCTCTCTCTCTCTCTCTCTCTCTCTCTCTCTGCGTAAACTGTCTATCTCTGTGTAAACTGAGGGCGATCAGATAAGGTCTTGTTCGGCACTGGCACCTGGTCCAGAGACGTTATTGAGTGTTTATTTAAGGACCAGGGGGTTTCATGTTACCCTGTGTGACAGCAGAAGAAACTCTACACCCCGGCTAGGCCGGCCCACTAGAATACAACATTCAGCTACACCCCGGCTAGGCCGGCCAACTAGAATACAACATTCAGCTACACCCCGGCTAGGCCGACCAACTAGAATACAACATTCAGCTACACCCCGGCTAGGCCGACCAACTAGAATACAACATTCAGCTACACCTACTGTAGGTGACTAAGGCCTTCTTAAAAATGTTTCCCTAAAAAGCATTTTGGCTGGGACAGACTTGGACCAGAACACACCGGCTAGTTGACTTTATACTCTGTTTCTTGGCGGGTTATCTGACAGTCTCTTGATTGATATTGGTATTGATTTGAATGACCCAATAAGAGCATTAATAACTGACTGATCGATGAAAAAAGGCACAGACACCTGTATGTACCCTGTAGAGTTTCTAATGGTAACGGCAGTGCAACTGAGTTTTCCATCCGTCTATCGATCTCGGCGTGGACACACTGCCAGCCACCTCAAGGTGTTAGCCAAGGTAACCGTGGTTACTGCGGTAACCGTCGGACGACGTCATCACACGAGGTGAGAGCAGTCGAGCTGAGATGGCCTACATTGGAAACAGAATTGAAAGGTAGAGTGATATAGAGTCGTATAAAACTAGCTAACTATAGCAATCTAAAACCTGAGCTAGTAACTCTGCCCTTTTCTATTGAGAGAGAGAGAGAGAGAGAGGGAGAGAGAGAGAGAGACACTTAAGTGAATGAAAGAGAGCTGGAAATATGTGCTTTTGTTCAATTTGACATGTGCTTGGTCTGTCAAAGGACTTTGTTCTCCGTTCTCAAGGGGGACAGTTTTCCCCTCTCTTGGGGATTGTGGGGGGCATGGGGACGTGCGTCTGTGCGGTGGGACAGGGGATGGAGGGTGGGTTTGGAAGGGAGGGTGCATGGGGGACATATCAGGATATCGGCGGTGGCGATGGTGGTGACTGGGGTTATTGGTCATGCAAGATTATAAATTCTGCTTTATCATCTCTCTCCTCCCCTCTCCTCTCTTGTCCTCTCTTTCTCTCACAGCGAGGATATCTGTTGGTTCTCTAATATGCAATGTTTCAATTCCTGCTTCCCCCTCCCCTCCCTCCCTCCCTTCCCCCCTCCACTTCTCCTTCACCCTCTCACCACCCATCCTTTCAATCACTCTTTCTCTGTTCTGCGGAAGGTCTTTCTTTTTTTGTTCTATTTTTTTGTCTTTCTTTCTTGGTTCTCCTTCTGTTGCTCTACTTCTTCTTCTTCTGGAAGCGTCTGAACTGGTTCTGGATGGCGAGCGCTGCTTTCTCCGTCTCCGGCGCTTCCAGGTCAATGTCCACTTCCTCTTCCTCCTCCCCGGTCGCCGGGGGCTTGGAGTCAACCGCCTTCTCTGGAGGGGTCATTAAATCAATATATGTCAATCAATCAATATGCCCATTACTTAATCAACCGACCAATCAATACATCCATCAACCAATAAATACACCAATCCATCCACATGAAGGTTTGAGCAGGAAAAGGTATTGATCTTTAAAAGCAGACAAGGGGGCATGGAACACACCCACACGCGTGCACAAACACACACACTAGCGCCGTTCCCACACCCATGTTTAACTTTACCAAGTTTGGCCATGGAGGGACAGGACAGTGGTTAAGTGTTTGGGGTGATGTTAGTGTTTCTGCATCGGGTTGCTGTAGGTTCCAGACTTGGGTTGAAATACAATTTGAAATCTCTCAAATACTTTAAGTGTTTGCTTTTAGCCTGCCTGGAGTGCCAGTTGGGAAAATTTGGAATCGGTTCCATTGTGACAGGCAAGCTCAATCAAGCCCAGCTAAAGTATTTGAAATGATCTCAAATAGTAGTTGAACCCAAGTCTGGTAGTTTCAGCATCACTGTTTATAGTGCCTAAAGGAGCCTTTCAATGACGGGATCGAGCCACTAATTGGGGATGGAAAAATACTGACAGAGGTGGAGAAAAGGAAGAGATGAAGACATAGGTAGGGGGTGAAGGAGACAGATAGAGGGGGAGAGAGAGGGAGATGTCTGATGCTAGAGAGAGATAGAGAGAGCTCTTCTAACAGTCCAAAGTGGCTGGAGTGAAGATGTACTGTCGAGGGTCCTAGACAAGCAAACGCATCAATTCTATTTTTAGTGTCCTGGAGAATAAAAACACAGCGAGGGGCCAAATATGGAGGCGTACATTTTGTTTATGCATTCGCGCTAAAAAAGAAATCCCAGTGAATCCAGACAAAATTTGGAAAATGTGGCCTAGACTGAAAGGCTAGCAAAGGCATGTAGGTGCTAAGCTGAAAGATACAGATACAAAACAGAACGAGAGGAGAGGGAGAGACAGAGAGAGAGTGTGAGGGGAGAAAGGGAGAGACGGTGAGAGAGGGAGAGGGTGGGTGCAGAGAGAGAGTGAGAGAAAGAGGGGAACAGAGAGAGAAAGATGGAGAGACATAAAGTTCACAGAGTACGACGTCTGAATACAGAACCAGTCAGACAGACCTTTGTTGTCCGATGCTGGCGTCTGGCTGCTGTTGGGATTCCCAGTGGATCTGAGCTAGAGAGGGGAAGAGCAAGGAAGAGCAAAGGTGTCAATTACAACAGGATGCTCTAACACACATTATCAGCAGTATCAACTACATAACCATCATCACCCTTACCAGAAACATAACCACTATAAGCAACACAACTAGTGTCAACTACATAACCAGTTTTCAACCACATAACAATTATCAGTTGTCAGAGCAGCTTACCGATCACTGCTCCTGTACACAGCCCATCTGTAATTAGCCCACCCAACTACCTCATCCCCATATTGTTATTTACATTGTTATTTATTTTGCTCATTTGCACCTCAGTATCTCTATTTGCACATCTTCTTCTGCACATCTATCACTCCAGTGTTAATAACAAATTGTAATTATTTTGCACTATGGCCTATTTATTGCCTTACCTCCATAACTTACTACATTTGCACACACTGTATATATATTTTCTATTGTGTTATTGACTGTACGTTTTGTTTATTCCATATGTAGCTCTGTGTTGTTGTTGTTTTTATCGCACTGCTTTGCTTTATCTTGGCCAGGTCGCAGTTGTACAGTTGAAGTCAGAAGTTTACATACACCTTAGCAAATACATTTAAACTCAGTTTTTCACAATTCCTGACATTTAATCCTAGTAAAAATTCCCTGTTTTAGGTAAGTTAGGATCACCACTTTATTTTAAGAATGTGAAATGTCAGAATAATAGTAGAGAGAATGATTTATTTCAGCTTTTATTTCTTTCATCACATTCCCAGTGGGTCAGAAGTTTACATGCACTCAATTAGTATTTGGTAGCATTGCCTTTAAATTGTTTCACTTGGGTCAAACATTTCGGGTAGCATTCCACAAGCTTCCCACAATAAGTTGGGTGAATTTTGGCCCATTCCTCCTGACAGAGCTGGTGTAACTGAGTCAGGTTTGTTGGCCTCCTTGCTCGCACACGCTTTTTCGATTCTGCCTATAGGATTGAGGTCAGGGCTTTGTGATGGCCACTCCAATACCTTGACTTTGTTGTCCTTAAGCCATTTTGCCACAACTTTGGAAGTATGATTGGGGTCATTGTCCATTTGGAAGACCAATTTGCGACCAAGCTTTAACTTCCTGACTGATGTCTTGAGATGTTGCTTTAATATATCCACATAATTTTCCTTCCTCATGATGCCATCTATTTTGTGAGGTGCACCAGTCCCTCCTGCAGCAAAGCACCCCCGCAGCATGATGCTGCCACCCCCGTGCTTCACGGTTGGGATGGTGTTCTTCGGCTTGCAAGTCACCCCCTTTTTCCTCCAAACATAACGATGGTCATTATGGCCAAACAGTTCTATTTTTGTTTCATCAGACCAGAGGACATTTCTCCAAAAAGTACGATCTTTGTCCCCATGTGCAGTTGCAAACCGTAGTCTGGCTTTGACTCCAACCTAAGTGCATGTAAACTTCCGACTTCAACTGTAAATGAGAACTTGTTCTCAACTGGCTTACCTGGTTAAATAAAGGTGAAATAAAAAAATTAATCACCTTTAACAGAAACCTACAGATGTAGGATCTTAATTTAATCACTCTTTTGTTGCTGCCAATTTACCTGCACCACAGGTAATGCAGATGAGTTCATGATTTACATACATTCACTGAAAACACTAACATATGGTTATATTAACAGTATTGCACTTTTTATGTATCCTATTTTTGGCCAGCTAATAGCCGAACCACGATCAAGCAAAATTATGGACTAAACATTAAAATCCTGTTGCTGCAGGATTATTTTGCTGTGACAATATAGGTCAAATTAAGATCCTACATCTGTAACCATTATCAGCAACACAACTAGTGTCAAGTATATAAACAGTGTCAACTCTATAGCCAATGTCAACAACATAACCTGTCCTATATCATAGCCATTTTCAACTACATAACCAGCATCAACTAACCAGCATCAACCACATATAACCACCATATAACCAGCATCAACTACATAACCACCATATAACCAGCATCAACTACATAACCATTATCAACTACATAGTATACTACAAGTATCAGCTGCCTGAATATAAACGCCACATATGAGGACAGAGTCCTCTTGGGAGTGGGTAACAGGAGTGTCTGTATGAGAGTGATATTGCCAGAGACGCAAAGGGACCACTCAGGAGACAGTGCTATGTTCTTTTCTCTCCTTTTCCCTTTAGTCTATTACCATTTTCCAGTAGTTTACACACGTGTGTGTATGTGTGGTGTGTGTGTGTGTATGTGTGGTGTGTGTGTGTGTGTGGTGTGGTGTGTGTGTGTGATCCCTCCCTGTGTGTTACAAGTGACAACATTTTATGCTCTCTCTTCATCTCCCCCTCTCTTTCATCTCTCTCTCTCTCTCTCTCTCTCTCTCTCTCTCTCTCTCTCTCGTTCTCTCTCGCTCTCTCTCATCTGCCTCTCTCTTGTATCTCTCTCTCATTTCCCTCTCTCTTTCTGTCTATTTGTGTTTTAAGACTGTCTCCTCACTAGTACTACGCTTATGTGCATGCGTCTGGGGCGGGGAGAAAGAGAGAGAGAGAGCCGAAGAGAGAGTTACAGTAGAGAGGGTGGATACAGAAAGACAGTATTTCTGTGTGTGAGAGAGAGAGAGGTAGACTGTGTGTGTGTAAGCGGGAGTATAGTAGGAGTGTGTGTGTGTGTGTGTGTGGGCATGCACGTGCGCGTGTGTATTGTGACCCTGCGTAACCCCGACGTCCTCATTGCACTTTGTGATGCCGGTGCGAAATGGCCCGTGCATAAAACAATCTCCAGCTAAGCGTGAGACGCAAACATGAGGCCTGCCACTCCAGCCTTAGTGATAGGGTAAAATAAATAAGAATACAGTCAGCCCTGGTCTGGGATAACGAGATGTTAGAGACTCATGTAAATGACAAAGACTGAGTGTGTCTCATTATCTGTATACCAGAGAGGGGGAGAGAGAGCGAGGGAGAGAGATATATAGAGAGAGAGGGGTGGATATGCGAGAGAGAGACAAAGGAGAGAAAGAGAAAGTGTTGGGGGGGACGACAAATCTATCTGGGCTATCAGTGTCACTAAGCTATAGCTTTATGTTCAATATCATCCATCTATGATCCATCATTGTCTTCTCTGTTGTCATTCCCCCTTCCCCATTTCCCCGTCTCTCTCTGCCTATCTGACTGACACACCCACTGACTGGAGGCATTGGTTCCCTCTCTATGCTGTGCTGTTCCTCTCATGCTCATGGGGGGATAACTGATACATTGAAATGAAGCAGGCGAGGAGAGGGGCTTGAGTAAGAGGCAGAGTGAGGAAGAGAGAGGGAGAGCGAGCGAGAAGAAGAGAGAAAGGACTGCGGGCTCGAGAAGAAACTCAGGCATATGGGTTGCACGGAGGTGGGATTGAATGACTAGCTGAATGAAAGACAGAAAGAAAGGATAGGAGAGAGAAAGAAAGCAAGCGAGAGAGAAAGAGAGAGAGAGAGCGAGAGAGAGAGAGAGAGAGAGGTTGAAGAGTGAAAAGGAGAAACAACCCACACGATAAACACATTCCCACTGTGAATAGACCTTCGTTTTACCTCCCCCCCCCTCTTCCCCCACTCTCTTTCTCTCTTACACACACACACACACACACACACACACACACACACACACACACACACACACACACACACACACACCCTCCCTCTCCTACATTCTTATCTCTACATGGATGGCTGGCTAACACTCAAATCCCCTTAGGTTTCTTGTAATTCTCTTACAGGTTCTCTCTCCCTTCTCGCTTGTCAAGGATTTCTTCCTTACGTATTTGTAGCTGTTAATGCATTAAGTCATGAACATAAGGCCAACAGAGAGAAAGCTAGAGACAGGAGGGGGAGGGAAAGGGGGAGCGATGGAGGGAGGGATGCTAGACAGAGACAGATTGCAGCATTTAAGTGTCTGGGATTTGCTGTAAGTGATGGAGAGAGAGAGAGAGAGAGAGAGAGAGAGAGGGTGGGGGAACGACAAAGATAGAGTGAGAGTGGGGAAAAGAGAGAGGGAGACATAGGGATCCGAGAGAGAGAAGACAGCGGGTGAATGAGAACGGAAGATTCCTGCTTATCGAGACAGACGGTCGGGAAAATGGAGTCGAGGGATAGACAGATATAGCCTAATATACACAGGGCCAGCATGCTGTGTGCTTTAGCCAGACAAGCTTTCTATTCTAGGAATATACAGTCCCACATGGCACCCTATTTAGTCTTTAGTGCACTTCTTTTGACCAGGGGCCTTCTGAAAAGCAGTGAACTATATAGGAAATACGGTGCCATTTGGGATGCATCCTGATTGCCATTTGATACTTTAAAGATGTTTGTTTTCAATACTGTACTACTCAGTGAAATCATTGTGATGGCACTGTGTTCAGCCATCTGTTCATATGGCCATTCATCACAGCTCCATACTGTACCCATTCTGGTAAATTTTACAAAATGTCCTGGTTTTCCAGAAATTCCAGTTCCATAATCAGAAGGGAATAAGCAGGAAATCCATAATCCTCCAACCAGCATTTCTAGAAAACCTTTTTGGGGGAAAGTTACTGGAATTTTGCAACCCTACTCTGTGTTGCCCATACAAATGCCTATGCACACGTTTGTGTGTGGTTGCGTTTGTGTGTGTGTGTGTGTGTGTGTGTGTCCATCTGGCTAAGTGCAGTTTGGAGCAGAGAGGGTAACATACAGCATGGCAATATGCAGTATGAAGGAGTGACAGACAGTTGGCAGAGTACAGTTTACAGCCCCATGGACAGCTGGCTAGATGATGACTACAGTACAGAGCCAAGACAAACGATTCTGGAACTTGTATGGGCATTTGTCGTGGCTCTGTACTGTAGTCATCATCTAGCCAGCTGTCCATGGGGCTGTAAACTGTACTCTGCCAACTGTCTGTCACTCCTTCATACTGTATATTGCCCTGCTGTATGTTACCCTCTCTGCTCCAAACTGCACTTAGCCAGATGGACACACACACACACGCACACACACACACACGAACGCAACCACACACAAACATGCGCATAGGCCTACTGTATCCACCAAGCTGGTTTCTTACTGCTGATTATGTCATTTTGAGGGACCAGTCCTCGTTGTTATTTTCCATCCTGACCCAATCTGACTATTTATCTATATGTCTGTCTGTCTGTCTGCCTGCCTGCCTGCCTGCCTGCCTGCCTGCCTGCCTGCCTGCCTGCCTGCTGCCTGCCTGCCTGCCTGCCTGCCTGCCTGCCTGCCTGCCTGCCTGCCTGCCTGCCTGTCTGTCTGTCTGTCTGTCTATCTCGCTCACTCTCTCGCTCTATCAACATCTAACAATGACTTTCAACCAATGCTCGCTCCCTCGCTCTCCAAATGACACCATTTACAGTACAGTAAGTAGGTTGATAGAAGGGAGTGTATTTGGTAACGTACTTCAAAAATAGACTGACACCTGGGTGCTGGATGATTATGACTGCTTGCGTCCCAAATGGCACCATATTCCCTATGTAGTGCACTACTTTTGACCAGGGCCCATAGGGCTATGGTCAAAAGTAGTGCACTATGTAGGGAATAGAGTGCCATTTGGGATGAAAGCTATGATGTCTGATGCCGCAGTTTGAAAGAGAGACAGAGAGAGAGAGAGAGAGAGAGATGAAGGGGAAGAGAGAGAAAGATGGAGGGGAAGAGAGCTAGATGAGGGGAAGAGAGAGAGAGAGATGGAGGGGAAGAGAGCTAGATGAGGGGAAGAGAGAGCGAGAGAGAGATGGAGGGGAAGAGAGATAGATGAGGGGAAGAGAGAGCGAGAGAAAGATGGAGGGGAAGAGAGATAGATGAGGGGAAGAGAGAGAGAGAGAGAGAGAGAGAGAGAGAGAGAGAGAGAGAGAGAGAGAGAGAGAGAGAGAGAGAGAGAGAGAGAGAGAGAGAGAGATGGAGGGGAAGAGAGAGAGAGAGATTGAAAGAGAAACAGACAAGGGGTCTTTAAGAGGAGGAAAGGAGAAAGGGAGAGAATGAGAAAACATGACAGGTTTGACTTTTAGACATTTAACTGCCCTTTACTGAAAAAGGTTCATTTTCATCATTTTTGCAGCATGTGGTGGTATACTCCAACCACAAATACCTTTCTAAGAAAAACAACATAGCTACAGAACCCAACACTGAAGGGAGGAAAATACAATCTGAAGCCCCTTTAGGAAAGGCATTGACCCAACACTGGTGAATAAGAGAACAACCCAAAAAAGCCCCACGGCTTACTAGGACTGAAAACTACATGTATTGGTGCAAAAAGAGAGAAACTAAGAAAGACATAGCAGCCTATACAGGACATAGGAGTGCCCCAAAACTGCATGTATTGGAGGGGAAAAAGAATAGCCTCCAAAGCATAACCTGTTATACAGGGCCCAGGAGTGAATTTATTGGTGCGAAAAGAGAGACACTTCTGTAAGAACAATATAGCAGCCTACAGGAAGGCCCAAAATGGCATCCTAATTCTGGTAGGGTCCAGGGGAGAGGAGAGAGAAAGAGCAGCTACCCCCCTGAAAGCTCCTCAGCAGTAAAAAATTATTTATTTATAGACGGAAATAAAGGGATTACCTCCCTGTCAAAGGAGAGGAGGGGAAAGCCAAGGAGGGAAAAGCCAATAATATTTGAACATGCCAGTTGGCTTTAGCTCTGTAATCCCAGTCAAGAAGAGGAGAGGGAGAGAGAGAGAGAGATGGGGGGGGTCACCTTGGTGGCTGGAGGACTGGCCTTCCGCTGCAAATAATAAGACCTGCTAATTATCCCCACATGCCTAAAATAGAACATGTTTAGTGTAGGGGAAGCCTGCTCACTGTTAATTATAAGCACAACAAGAACATAATCATTATTTCTCTTGCTCTCCCTCTCTCCCTGTCTCTCTTTTCGTGTATGCGTGTGTGTGCGCATGCGTACCTGCAGGCACTTGTGCGCCATTGTGTAAATACACTAATTGGCCAAATTAGTGGATTCGGCTATTTCAGCCACACCCGTTTCTGACAGGTGTATAAAATCGAGCACACAGTCATGCAGTCTCCATAGATAAACATTGGCAGTTGAATGGCCTTACTGAAGAGCTCAGTGACTTTCGACGTGGCACCGTCTTAGTATGCCACCTTTCAACAAGTCAGTTCGTCAAATTTCTGCCCTGCTAGAGCTGCCCCGGTCAACTGTAAGTGCTGTTATTGTTAAGTGGAAACGTCTAGGAGCAACAACGGCTCAGCCGCGAAGTGGTAGGCCACACAAGCTCACAGAACGGGACCGGCGAGTGTTGAAGCTTGTAGCGCATAAAAATCGTCTGTCCTCTGTTGCAACACTCACTACCGAGTTCCAAACAGCCTCTAGAAGCAACGTCAGCACAATAACTGTTCGTCGGGAGCTTCATGAAATGGGTTTCAATGGCTGAGCAGCCGCACACAAGCCTAAGATCACCATGCGCAATGCCAAGTGTCGGCTGGAGTGGTGTAAAGCTCGGACTCTGGAGCAGTGGAAACGCGTTCTCTGGAGTGAGGAATCACAATTCACCTTCTGGCAGTCCAACGGACAAATCTGGGCTTGGCGGTTGCCATGAGAATGCTACCTGCCCAAATGCATAGTACTAACTGTAAAGTTGGGTGGAGGAGGAATAATGGACTGGGGCTGTTTTTCATGGCCGGGCTAGGCCCCTTAGTTCCAGTGAAGGGAAATCTTAACGCTACAGCATACAATTACATTCTATAAAATTCTGTGCTTCCAACTTTGTGACAACAGTTTGGGGAAGGCCCTTTCTTGTTTCAGCATGACAATGTCCCTGTGCACAAAGCGAGGTCCATACAGAAATGGTTTGTCGAGATCGGTGTGGAAGAACTTGACTGGCCTGCACAGAGCCCTGACCTCAACCCCATGAAACACCTTCGGGATGAATTGGAACGCAGATTGCAAGCCAGTGCCCGACCTCACTAATGCACTTGTGGCTGAATGGAAGCAAGTCCCCACAGCAATGTTCCAAAATCTAGTGGAAAGCCTTCACAGAAGAGTGGAGGCTGTTATAGCAGCAAAGGGGGGACCATGGAATGAGATGTTCAACGAGCAGGTTTCCACATACTTTTGGTCATGTAGTGTATAATTTCCTAAATCTAGGTGTGTGTATAGTGTATTTATTTTTCTCTTTTATAAATTCCAACGCTTCTAAAACTGACAATAGAGGTGACAAGTAAAAGATGAAAAGAGGAACTTCAATACAAGCAACTGTCAATTTTGGCACCAAACATGACTTGCATACAGGTCCGGCTCTAGCCTTTTGAGGGCCCTACGCGAGATATGGTTGGGTGTCCCCCACTTCACGGCAAAACATTTTAGTGACCCCCCTCTTGACATTTGTATTTCCTGCAATTCTAATCATTTTGCCATGGGTCAGAAAGAAAACATTTGCCATTTTAAAGCAAGTTTTCTGCAATTTTACACATTTTGTCATGGAGTGGAGAGAATAATAACACATTTCATGCATTTCTACCCATTTTGTAATGACATGCCATGTTAATATGATATCTGAGTGGGAATGACTAACAAAATCAATGTGAGCACCCTGGAGGTCAGGGCCCCTGGGCACATGCCCGGTCAGTATTCGGCCATGATAAGTACAAGTTTAGATAGCTGACTAGACTAACTACCAATCTAAAAATTGTTAGCTAACATGGCTAATTAAGTGACTGTCTTTGACTTACATAGCAAGCGAAAAACTGATGACACACAACCAAATTTCGAAATTGCACCTGGTGTATTGTACTATTCTTACTCTCAATAGTAAGTTGAAACACGGACTGAGTTCCTAAAAAAAACCTCAGTCCACTTATGCCTTGAGCCAGCCCTGCTTACAAAAGGCAACTTATTAGTCCCGTGTAGCTCAGTTGGTAGAGCATGGCGCTTGCAATGCCAGGGTTGTGGGTTTGATTCCCACGGGGGGCCAGTATGAAAATAATAAAAAGAATGCACTCACTAACTGTTAGTTGCTCTGGATAAGAGCGTCTGCTAAATGACTAAAATGTTGTTGTTTTTAATTAATTGAATGCGCCTGAACTCAACTTTAAATACAAATTTAGGAGATCATTGTGGTGGCACACGCACTCTCACAGTGTGCCATGCTCAGCGCAGATGTTCGCTCCCGGACATGCGCAAGCGAGTATTAATACCCTGGCTGTACAGTATGTCCTCGCGCTGTTGCTAAAGAGAATATTTAAAGGAATGAAAATGTGCAGGAATACCATAAAACATGTTAACCCTGAGAGGAAAGTAGCTTTGAAAAGATAAAACCGACAGGGGATCGAGGCAAATGGAAGGGGCGTCTGTCCACTCCACTAGGCTACTAATCCAACATAACCGCAACAGTGGCCCCGACTAGCTTGCCAACAGTGCGACTTCAGTGCAGAGCCCATATTCACAAAGTGTCTCAGAGTAGGAGTACTGATCTAGGATCAGATCCCACCCTGTCCCTATAATCTTATTAATTATGGTTGAAAAGGCTAAACTGATGAATAACCCTATATAGGCCTTGACCAAATATGAAAGATATGAATCATTGTAGCTAAAGACCATTGCAACCCTGAATGATGTCAAATAGGTGAACGTTTATAAGCCTATAAACCAATTGTGAAAATGAAGAAACAAAGAACAGATGCAAACTTGGTGAGAACAATATGATTTATAGCTGCATCCCAAATGGCACCTACAGTGGGGAGAACAAGTATTTGATACACTGCCAATTTTGCAGGTTTTCCTACTTACAAAGCATGTAGAGGTCTGTAATTTTTATCATAGGTACACTTCAACTGTGAGAGACGGAATCTAAAACAAAAATCCAGAAAATCACATTGTATGATTTTTAAGTAATTAATTTGCATTTTATTGCATGACATAAGTATTTGATCACCTACCAACCAGTAAGAATTCCGGCTCTCACAGTTGAAGTGTACCTATGATAGAAATTACAGACCTCTACATGCTTTGTAAGTAGGAAAACCTGCTAAATCGGCAGTGTATCAAATACTTGTTCTCCCCACTGTATGTCTGCACGTTTGACCAGGGCCCATTGGCATCCTATTCAGGTCCTATGTGCCCTTGTCAAAAATACTGCATTGGGAAAGTATTCAGAACACTTTACTTTTTCCACATTTTGTTACGTTACAGCCTTATTCTAAAATCAATTAAATTGTTGTTGTTCATTCTCATCAATCTACACATAATACCCCATAATGACAAAGCAAAAATATGTTTTTCAGGTCTCTCCAGATATGTTCGATTGGGTTCAAGTCTGGGCTCTGGCTGGGCCACTCAAGGACATTCAGAGACTTGTCCCGAAGCCACTCCTGCGTTGTCCTGGCTGTGTGCTTAGGGTCGTTGTCCTGTTGGAAGGTGAACCTTCGCCCCAGTCTGAGGTCCTGAGCTCTCTGGAGCAGGTTTTCATCAAGGATCTCTCTGTACTTTGCTCCGTTCATCTTTCCCTCAATCCTGACTAGTCTACCAATCCTTGCCGCTGAAAAACAGCATGATTCACCGTAGGGATGGTGCCAGGTTTCCTCCAGACGTGACGCTTGGCATTCAGTCCCTATAATTCAATCTTGGTTTCATCAGATCAGAGAATCTTGTTTTGCATGGTCTGAGAGTCCTTTAGGTGCCTTTTGGCAAACTCCAAGCGAGCTGTCATGTGCATTTTACTGAGGAGTGGCTTCCATCTGGCTACTCTACTATAAAGGCCTGATTGGTGGAGTGCTGCAGAGATTATTGTCCTTCTGGAAGGTTCTCCCATCGCCACAGAGGAACTCTGGAGCTCTGTCAGAGTGACCATCGAGTACTTGGTCACCTCCCTGACCAAGGCCCTTCTCCCCCGATTGCTCAGTTTGGCCTGGGCGGCCAGCTCTAGGAAGAGTCTTGGTGGTTCCAAACTTCTTCCATTTAAGAATGATGGAGGCCACAGTGTTCTTGGGGACCTTCAATGCTGCAGAAATGTTTTGGTACCCTTCCCCAGATCTGTGCCTCGACACAATCCTGTCTCGGAGCTCTACGGACAATTCCTTCAACCTCATGGCTTGGTTTTTGCTCTGACATGCACTGACAACTGTGGGACCTTATATAGACAGGTGTGTGCCTTTCCAAATCATGTCCAATTACATTTACATTTACGTCATTTAGCAGACGCGCTCATCCAGAGCAATTGAATTTACCACAGGTGGACTCCAATCAAGTTGTAGAAACATCTCAAGGATGATCAATGGAAACAGGATGCACCTGAGCTCAATTTTGAGTCTCATAGCAAAGGGTCTGAATACTTATGTAAATAAGGTATTTATGTTTTTGTTGTTTTATACATTTGCTAAAATGTATAAAAACCTGTTTTCGCTTTGTCATTATGGGGTATTGTGTGTAGATTTATGTTTTTAATTTTTTTGTAATCCATTTTAGAATAAGGCTGTAACAAAATGTGGAAAAAGGGAAGGGGTCTGAATACTTTCCAAATGCACTGTTTAGGGAATAGGGTGCCACTTAGAAGTTTGAAACATTATAAAGGATGTTCAATTTAGTCTAGATTAGGCCTACTGTAGTCAAATGGCAAATTACATGTAGGCGAAATGTCTATTTTAAATGGATGCCAGAAAAAGAATGGGCCTTACAGGTAAACCATGAAGACTAAAGTACCTTTGAAAAGTACCTTTGATCAATTACTAAATACATGGACGTGCTACATCATATTGTAAGACCATGATAGGCGTGTACCCTATATAGCCCAGATGTGTTTGAATAACATATATCTCCATTCGGGGAAACAGGTGTGTCTGACATCGGCGTGGCAATACACCCGCGGCGGAAGGTACTTTTGCCACCTATCACTGCTCCTGAACCGCTGTTCACAATGCCCACAGGCGATGCAGTGATTCTTGCGTTTGTGCCTTTTGGTACAGTGCCGGCTTGATTTGGGACCGGCGCCAACCGAGTCGCAAGAAGATGTAAAGAGCTATGCTCTAGAAATGAGACATTGTTTTTATTTATTTTTATTTTACCGCACCTTGGATGGGTTGCGGTGATTGGGGGTTGGGGGTGCGGTGCGCCATGCCGTGGTGGTATCATTTCGAAGATACTCATCTAGACAGTTAGTTATGAGCAGGGTAAAATAACATGTATATGTCCCCTTGTTGAAGTGAAACTAAAATGGTCTATAATTTCCATGTAGTAGCATAACCATTGGACTTACTGAATGGTGCGTATAATATAGTCGAAGGGGTGTTATATAGTGAATTCTCATAGCATCTATAGCCTACGATCAGTAGAATAACCGCCATATATCCGCCGAATAATCATAATCACCGCGTTATTATAGATTAACAACAACTGCGGCTTGAACTGTTAACTAATTATAGTTGAGCTGAATACTTACCTCGCTCATCTTGAGAACGTGCAGCGCGGAGAGTTCTTCTGCAGACAAGTCACTTCTCTTCTCTTCTAGCCGCTTATACTGACAGTTTCAACGGTCTCTTTCCTTGGAAAAACACTTCAGTCGATCGAAGGTTTTGAAGAGAAACTATAAGGATGCGGCAAAAAGAAATGAGTCGGGGACGCGTGTAGAGTGGAGACGAGAAATTCGTCGATAGGCTAAACAGTACGCTGACTCCGTCTCATGCAGACAGTCTAGCATACAGCAGCATGGATAGTGCAGTCAGGGCGAGCAGTGCGGTTGTGTGCAACAGAGAACATCAGAATCCTCTGTACCTCCGCTTCCCCCGCCCTCTCTCTCTCTCTCTCTCTCTCTCTCTCTCTCTCTTTTCTCTCTCTCTCTTTCTCTCTCTCTCTTTCTCTCTCTCTCTTTCTCTCTCCTTCCCTCCCTCTCTTCTCCCCTTTCTTGCTCGCCCACTCACACGCGCGTTCACCCACTCACTGGAGACTTGCCCTCGTGCCAACTGAGCTGTGATGTGCTAACGGCTCGTCAACGTTAGTATTTCTTTTAATAAATCACTTAGGAATAGATAAAGTAACATATCTAACAACAAATGATGACTGACGAAGTTTAATCAGATGTTAAAGTAGAAATCACACCATTGAGACTCACTCCAAATGCGTAAAATTTGATGACTTCTTGAAGAATATGGTGCATGCGCTATTAAACGCATAGTTCTCAATATAGACCGAAATCATCCTTCACTTCATATTTCATGACCGACAGTGATGAGGTTTAATTAATTCTGTGCTTCCTGTTCATCCATTATGTCAAGAAAAGGTTGGGTATGTGACCATGAGACCCGCAATGTGCTACATTCCCCTTTGATAGCCTAGTTGAATGCGAACCACAAACTTATTTTCCTTCCGAATTGTTTTTATCAGCAAGGAAAACAGACATTCCCCTCTTGCTGCAGTCAAATCATAATCATTCCTTGCCACTCCTGTCACAGAATCATAATCCTAATACCGGAGAATCTAGATTGGTCTGTTATACCCGCTAGAGGGCGACATAGCTCCACCGTCAGTTTTTTTTATTTTTATCAAGGGTGTACAGTCGTGGTCAAAAGTTTTGAGAATGACACAAATACAAATTTTCACAAAGTCTGCTGCCTCAGTTTTGATTATGGCAATTTGCATATACTCCAGAATGTCATGAAGAGTGATCAGATGAATTGCAATTAATTGCAAAGTCCCTCTTTGCCATGAAAATGGACTTAATCCCCCCAAAACATTTCCACTGCATTTCAGCCCTGCCACAAAAGGACCAGCTGCCATCATGTCAGTGATTCTCTCGTTAACATAGGTGAGAGTGTTGACGAGGACAAGGCTGGAGATCACGCTGTCATGCTGATTGAGTTAGAATAACAGACTGGAAGCTTTAAAAGGAGGGTGGTGCTTGAAATCATTGTTCTTCCTTTGTTAACCATGGTTACCTGCAAGGAAACACGTGCCGTCGTCATTGCTGCTAGTAAGATTGCACCTAAATCAACCATTTATCGGATCATCAAGTACTTCAAGGAGAGAGGTTCAATTGTTGTGAAGAAGGCTTCAGGGCGCCCAAGAAAGTCTAGCAAGCGCCAGGACCGTCTCCTAAAGTTGATTCAGCTGCGGGATCGGGGCACCACCAGTGCAGAGCTTGCTCAGGAATGGCAGCAGGCAGGTGTGAGTGCATGTGCACGCACAGTGAGGCGAATACTTTTGGAGGATGGCCTGGTGTCAAGAAGGGCAGCAAAGAAGCCACTTCTCTCCAGGAAAAACACCAGGGACAGACTGATATTCTGCAAAAGGTACAGGGATTGGACTGCTGAGGACTGGGGTAAAGTCATTTTCTCTGATGAATCCCCTTTCCGATTGTTTGGGACATCCGGAAAACACCTTGTCCGGAGAAGACAAGGTGAGCGCTAGCATCAGTCCTGTGTCATGCCAACAGTAAAGCATCCTGAGACCATTCATGTGTGGGGTTGCTTCTCAGCCAAGGGAGTGGGCTCACTCACAATTTTGCCAAAGAACACAGACATGAATAAAGATTTGTACCAACACATCCTCCGAGAGCAACTTCTCCCAACCATCCAAGAACAGTTTGGTGACGACTTGTAGTCGATCCTCAAGAGGCGGGTGGACAAACAAAAACCCACAAATTCTGACAAACTCCAAGCATTGATTATGCAAGAATGGGCTGCCATCAGTCAGGATGTGGCCCAGAAGTTAATTGACAGCATGCCAGGGCGGATTGCAGAGGTCTTGAAAAAGAAGGGTCAACACTGCAAATATTGACTCTTTGCATAAACTTAATGTAATTGTCAATAAAAGCCTTTGACACTTATGGAATGCTTGTAATTATTGAGTTGTTGAGAGGTGAGAGGCTGAGTGCCACTTTGCTAAAATTGTCTCTAATGTACTGACTGATCATGACGTCCTCTGGTACTTCAACAGTGTTGCAGTGCAGCATGAGTAGACACACTCATCTGATAACATCATTTAGCATGATGGCACAACGCACTGTGATGATTCAAGGGTGAAAAGTCACATGGATGCCGTAACCCTTTAATGATGGCATGGTGAAGTCCCATTACTACATCGATCTGGGCCATATGTATCAAGCATCTCAGAGTAGGAGTCCTCCCTGGCCATGTAATCTTATTTATTATCATCTAAAAGGCAAAACTGACCCTAAATCAGCCCTCCTACTCAACGTTTGATACCCAGGGCCCGTATTCACAAAGTGTAGGAGTGCTGATCTAGGATCAGTGCAGCCTTTTTGGTCATAATGAATATGATTATGTGGACAGGGGTTACCTGATCCTATATCAGCACTCCTACTCTGAAACAATTGTGAATCCGGCCCCTGGTTCCTCTCAAGGTTTCTTCCTTTCCTATGTGTTTTCTGCATGTTTCTTTACCTTTGTCACCATGCAATCGTTCTCAGGTTCAGAAGAGGGCTCCCCTCTCTACATAACAGTAAGTTTGTACTGCTGTCTCCCTTTGACACACACACACACACACACATACACACACACACAGAGAGAGAGAGACATTGAAATAAAAACACTATAAATAGCATAAGAGAAATGACGACTCACAAAAAGATATCGTCAAACCTTTTTTTTCTTTGTTTGCATTTATTCATTTATCTCTAATGTGTTTTTTAATCTGTCCACAAACTCATATTAGTCACTACTAGGTTAGGTTAGGTCAGTTTTTCCCTCACTGCAATGGCAGTCATCTACACGAGAGCCCAAACCCAGCACTCCCTTCCACCTCTCCAACAGACAGTGGCCTTCGGCCCAAATGGCACCCTATTCCCTATATAGTGCACCACTTTTGACCAGAGCCCTATGACCTATGTCAGTCACACACACCGCAACAGTACTTTAACATCTGCTTTTCAAAATGCATGTGAAGCTAGGAAATTAAGGGTCAACAATATAGTTAGCACCAGTTAAAAGATGTCAAGCATATTTCAGAGAGATTCTTTCAGTGCAAGAAGCAATTTAGGAAATATTTTAGATGAACATTCACATTATGACATATTCTGTGGGTAATTTAAGATCATGATGTAATTTAGATTTACTGGATCGAACATGTTTGTCAGTTGGAGGGCAGTTTAGTTAACTGATTGGCAGGTCACTTCTCCTATCCTTGGCAAGTCACTTGTCCTATCTGCCAATGGGAGGGAGGAGTAGGCGGGACTAGAGCTTGGGTTTGCACTCTCTTTTTAAAAACACATTTCTAGTGCCATCTGTACAATGTTCAACAACACATTTATTTTTGTTTTTTTCTTCTCCTTAATAATGCCAAAACAATAATAATAATTATAAAAAGAAGAATAGCGTTACTCCATCTCATCGGACATCAAATGAACGAACGTACGAACATCACACAAATTGGAAATACAAATCTAAGAATGAAAGGCCTCAATACCAGATAGTACACATCATCACCTTCTAATGGTGCCAGAGAGAGAGAGTGACAGGTTACAGAAGAGAGAGAGAGAGGTTAGGGAAGTCGGAAATAAGCAAAGAGAGACGTACAGCAACATGAAAAGATAAATAGAATGACAATATAATATCTTGAGAATACCGTTGAATTATATTAAGGTGTTTAGTGTCCCCATGGACAGGTTTTGGCACATCATTCTAAGATTTATCCATTAAACTGGGGCTTTGGTTTGCCAAGGGTTAGCTGAAATCAACTTTGTTTCCTACACTGGGGCTACTAGCTATGCTAGCGATAGTAGTATCTCCAAGTGATATTATGTCTGATGGTAAGAAATAGTTAAAATAAGGCAACAACCCACTTTGCCCCCGCGAAGTTCTAGCGACAGACAAAAAGAATGAGGTGAAAAAATAGGTGATATACTAGGGGAAAGACCGATGTGGGATACGGGGGGGACGGAAAGAGAGAGAGAGATGTGGGCTAAGTGCTTTTGGTGAGCTTACAAAATACCAACTCCAGGAAGTGCTTGACACAGAAGGCACGGTGGCATTGACACTACAGGCTACGTCCCAAAGGGCACCCTATTCCCTAAATAGTGCACTACTTTTGACCAGGGCCCATAGCATGACTTTGACCAGGGCCTATATGGGAATGGTCCTGGTCAAAAGTAGTGTACTATATAGGGAATAGGGCACCATTATGGGTGCAGCCTAAGTCTTTAAGAAAACACCACTTAGGGAACTGCTAAACTCATATAAGGTGCTCTAAAGAGGATAGAAGTAAAACACATAATGCACGTCAACGAAAAGTAAGGCTGTGGTTCCAATCCAAGCTCTCGCCTACAACCAATGGGGTTAGGTTCCAATCCCAAGCTCTCGCCGTCAACCAATGGGGTTAGGAGGGCGAGAAGGCAAGACTTATCCAATCAAATAATTTAGTGATGTTTACAATCATAAGTAGTTTAATATATTAGCATGTTCACTGTGTGCAGAACATTCTGTGTGTGGTATGATGCGCTAAACCAATACCATGGCTATAGTACAAATTAATTAATCAAAATTTGTGACAGAAGGCAGAGATAAATATTTTGATATCAGATGATATGTCGTGATGTAAACTTGAGTCTGATCCAAGCACTTAATAATAAAATGAAAATAATGTTTTGATTGGATTATAGATTGATTGATTGCTTAATTGATTGATTGATTGATTGATTGGGCGAGTGGATTGAAACTGCAGCTTTACACTCCAACAGAAAGTGACTCCTTACATTTTCATTTTTTTTTAAAGGTTTGGTCTATCGATAGTCAAAATAAAAACAACTACTTTGGGAAATCATAAATCTTGCACAGTGCTCTTTATAGACATGACATTCCGACTAGCCTTTTCCTCACAACAACAAGCCTTATAGTTTTTATCATTACCTATATTCATAACCTTCTCTGTAAGCTTCTCTTCTTGAAATGAAAATAAACATAGAAAGTTATTTTTTCATTTTTTTCTTATCTTCTTGTCTTTACAAAAGCTACACATATTCTACTGGGATGTATCTATGGATTTGTTAATGTTTTTAATGCTTACTCTTTTTCCCATTCTTCTTCTCTTAAAAAAAAGAAAGATAGACAGAAATCTAGTCATCTAAAAGACGGCATACCCCAAGACTACAACAGTTTGCTTTCTTGAGTCCTCTGCTCTGTGAGGGAACTCACTCTTTCCTCTCCTCCATTTTTTCTTCCCCTCGTTTTTCTGTTATTTTCCTCATAAAAGGAATGGAATGAAAGAGTGTGACACGGTCGTGGAGTCTTGGTCACCTGACCAGATGTGTCAGCTGATTGTGTTCGGGATGCGCTGTTCGTCTGTCTGTCCGTCCCATGTTTCCCAAACAGACTCTTGCTTTGTTTCTGTTTGTTTAATGGTCAGTTGGCCACCACGACAACGTAGGAATAACCGTTAGCCCACGTCTGACTCTGAACACGCTGGTATTTCTGCTGTAAACACTGACCTCTGACCTTTAACCTCCCTTTTCACTTATTGACCCTTCACCTTGACCTCTTTTCATTCATATGTATATTTCTTAATGTTTCATCATCATCAACTAAGTGCTTTATAATAATTTTTTCCACAGAATCCACATAGAGATGCTACCGGTCTCCTGTGACAAGAGAAAGATCCACACCAGCTGTTTGTTTACCACTACAGATTTCTATTCACAATAGCCTAGAACCATTTTTTACCATATATACTTTAGCTTTTTACTGTATACTCAGATATCATTGTCCTATAAGAGCCCAGAAACACAGGGCTATACTGTAGAACTCCCTTGATGACATTCCATACATAGACAGGCACTAAACTGAGGGGAAAACAGGAAATGACAAACTGCTCCACTGTTCCCGTGGTGACCTCGGAACAGCAATCCGACCAATGAGAGGCAGTGATATCAGGGTCAGGGGTTAAGTTATCCTTAATCATTTTCATCTTAATCTGGTAAAAAGTTGCTCCTGTCGTGTTATTTGTTGTAGACAGCTGGATAGCTTCGTTTGAGTTCACGGCTTGAAAGGTTCCGGTTGAACCGTGGTTTCGAATCAGTGCTCTTGAACACACCGTAATATGAACTTGAAACGTCAAAGTGACAAGAAGTGGTATCATATCTAAACGGCAGTTAGGATGAAGTTTGGCTTCTTTTGACACTTGTTCTGCTAAAGTATAACTAATCAACGACATTACTCATAGAAGTAGTATTATTCTCAAAACATGAAGTATACGGTCTGATAAAATCATTTTTGTGTTCTCTGGAATGGTAGAATGTTACAGTTGATTTTTTCTCACATACTAATATTAAGACTCACAGCAGCCAGAGGACGATCTTGATCAAATCATCACAATTAGCCCTCTTGGTAGGAGATGGAATGGAAAACAGTAAACTCTGGAATATAGAAGACAAGGCCTCAAAAGTCCTGAAGAGAAAGGATTCATACTGCACTGTCTGTATGTACAAGGGGGGCTGTGGTTGGTTGAGAAAATCAACAGGACCGCACTGAACTCCCGGGATGTAAATATTTAAAGGCAAGAGAAAAATGGAGGATTGTTTTAATGGGGTTCCTTAGGAGAGATTATGTTTACACAACCCTCTCAATGGAGGTGGTTCTCAGTCTGTGGCCCTTAGTTATACTTGTCAGGGGACTTACCATGACAATGACCCAGAACTACTCTATGTCAGAGAACAAGGAAGTGATATAATGACCCCCAACCTTTGACCCCTAAACTTCTGCCCTGTCTAGTTGAACTCCCTCTTCCCTTCTCTCTGCAGGATGATGTTGTTGCCGTTTATTCCCCCATCACTGCTTCCTCCTCTCGTGTTAGACGGTCAGAGCCGAGGGCAGGTGACATGGAGAGAGACATCCTCATCCCATGTTCTATAGGGGAATCCCCTGGACTACTGATCTCCCCTTCCAAATCCTCCTCTTCTCCCTCCTCTTCTTCCTCCTCTTCCCCATCCTCCTCCATCTTGCCTTCCTGCCCCAGGCCAGCGAGGCCACTCCTTGTGTTCCTGGGTGTGGTGGAGGCCCGGTTAGAAGCCTGCAGGGGGTGGTGGAGGTTGTAGCTGCCCTCTAGGTCCACTTCCTCTGGGGTGAGGCCGTTCTCCATCCCCCTCTCTCTCTCCACCCTGGATGAAGCCCATTCCTCCAGGGGGGCCCTGTCTTCACTCTCGCTCAGGTACCTAGGATAGGATAGGAACATCATAAGCAGAAGAGTCTACTTGCAATGACTGTAATATGTTATTGTTTTTTCCTACTAAACGTAATTGAATGCACTGACTATAAGTAGTTCTGGGCAAGAGCCTCTACTAAATTACGAATATGTAAATATAACATTTAAATATGCATCTCTTACCTCCACAGGCCCAGAGGTTCTGGGTCAGCCCGGGGTTGGGGTGGCCTCTGGGGCCCGTGGTCCCCCAGGGAGCTGGGGTTGGAGGCCCCCCTCTTACGCCTGGACTTGCTGGTGTGGTTGACCTGGAGGTGCATGGCCATCAGCTCGGCTGAGCAGGTGCGGAAGGGACAGAACAGGCACTGGTTTAGGGTGACCCCTGCTCCTCCTCCTCCTCCTCCTCCTCCTCCACCACCCGGTACTCCATCCTCCTCCAGACCTCCGAGCCCAGGGGAGGGGCGGCGGGAGAGATCCAGGGGCTGGGACAACAAGCCTCCCTCCTGGGTGCCAAGAGGAGCTGATCCCTCTCCAATCCGCTCCCTCCCGTTAGCTGGCACCATGCGGCTGGTGGTGAGTGGTTTGCGGCGGGACACTTTGGGTGCCTTCGGCGGGGGCGGGGTGGGGGTGGAGGTAGGGGACTCCCCCGTCCACCCTCCCTCCATCCCTCCCTGGTACAGCGCCCCCATCACCCCGGAAAGGTACCGGTACTGGCTCTCCAGATCTGCCTCCCTCAGTCCTCCCATGGCCTTCCCATGGTCCCTGTCTCTCTGCTCAGGGAGGCCCAGGATCCAGGGCTGGTGCTGGTTGTGCCTGGAGGAAGGGGTCTCTGCCGGGCCTCTGGCGGCTGAGCCATGGGTGAAGCTCTGGGGCCGGCGCTGTTTGGCCATCCCCTCCCTCCCCTCCCCTCGTGGAGCTCCTCCACCACCTCCCAGAGAGGCGGAGTTGAGGCCGGGGGAGGAGGCGGTGGATGAAGAGGCCCCCATGGCATTCCTCTGTTCTCTGTGGTGCCTCTGGAGATGGTACTTTAGAGAGCCTGACTGGGTG